>NW_017300299.1:136548-178708 GCF_001594075.2 Trachymyrmex cornetzi
GGCGGTACGCGCGCGCGAGAAGCGGATACACGGTGATAAATGACAGATCCGATGGGGTTCGACCGTAATCGGCGATTAATCGATACTCGGCGATCCTCGGTGAAATATACACGCGACCGCAATTTCCAGCGGGAACAAATCGCCTCGGGTGGCACAGGTACGAATTATATTATACTATACGCTCTTCAGAGAGAGAGAGAGAGAGAGAGAGAGAGAGATCGCGGGTGAATTTCTCAACAAAATGCGACCGGCACTATACGTACACGTCGTATGTACACGCACGAGAACGAGAGGGTAAAGAGAGGGGCGAATACCACTCCGCTTCTGTCCTTTTCCCTGCGCTGCGCCGCGCCGTCCGTCTCTCACACGCACCAACTCGCGCTAAATCGGGGCTACGAATTATATTACCAGCGCTTTCGATCGCGGGGGAATTTCTCAACGAAATACGTGTAATTATCGTACGAAGGACTCGGCGCAAGTAAGTAAGAAAGTAAGTAAGTAAGTAAGTAAGTAAGTAAGCAAGCAAGCAAGCAAACGCGCGCGCGCGCGCTCTCTCGTGCACGTCCGATGGAGACGGCAAAACAAGAATCCGCCACGGGCTTCATAAATTTCCGACGTAAGGATCGTCCGGCCAGAAATAACACGCGGGAGAGGTACGCGCGCGGGATTTATTGCCGCGAAAGAGAATAATGCGTTCCGTTTTCAATTTCTCCCCTTCATCTTCCACCGCGCAACCTGCCTGCCTGCCTGCCTGTCCGTCCGCCCGTCCATCCGTCCGTCCGTCCGTCCATCTTGCGCTATCGAGAAGCTGGGAGATAAATTTTAGTCCGGGAGTGAATCGTTCGATCGTCGTTAAGAACATCGATATATAACTCCAGCTCCGCAGGCTGTTTTCAAGGTTTTCCCTCGGGATATCTAGGAATATACATGAGAACTCCTCTCTCCTACCTACGTCAAAACATCATTCATACCTTGGGCAAGGACGCAAGACATTGCTGCTTCACGTCCCAGACCAGCTGATCCTTCGGGAACTGCAGACACTTGCTGACGTACAGCTCGGGCACGTGGATCCGAGCGAGGAGCACACCCTCACTGACGGGGGTGTTCTCCGCCGCCGCGAGCGCGTCCTCCGCATTCTGCTGCTGTTGACCTTGACCCTGTGTTGCTCCACCTTGAGAACCGACGACTGCCTGGCTCTGAGCTGACTGAATGCTGCTGGGTGAATTCTGTTGCTGCTGTTGCTGCTGTTGCTGTTGCTGCTGTTGTTGCTGAGGCGACTGCTGCTGCTGCTGCTGCTGCTGTTGCTGTTGTTGCGGCGGCTGCTGCTGCTGTTTTGGTCCCGCCTCCATTGCGAGGACCTCGCGGTTCCTGAGAATCCCACCTTCAGCAGCTCACATCTACGACAGGAAAAATATCACCCGATCGGTCATTAATAATATTCCCATCGGAAAAAATAAAACGTAGCATATAATCATGATGGCTAATTTTATTGGACATTTTCGTAATAAATTATTTACAGCTTAACATGCTTATTAACATCAATGTCGTTAAATTGCTTGTCAATTTAATTTGTATATTATTACCCCAGTTTCAGTTTAAGATTGCGTTTCAAGACCAAAAATTATTTCGAGCCCAATTTACCGAACTGCATATAAATATAAATTTACACCGAAATATTATTTAAGCACTATCGTTAGATCGATATGACCTTCTCATTACTTAATTGTACATTCATATGCGGTCATTTATTGTTGTTTAATTTTACTGAAATGGTATGTTTGATTAACAAATATTAAAAAAGGATATACCATTTACACCATCACATCATTGAAACCTTGTCGAAATAGACAGAGTGCTAAAAAGGTATGTAATCAATTTGTGGAAATACATTTTTTTATGATTCCATTATCGCTTTCGAAACTTGTCAAAATAGATAAAATAATGGAAAACTATCAATTCGTAGAAGTTTGCAAGCAATTTTTATATTAAAAGTGTCTGGCAAAACAACGTGGATTTGTTAACAAGCGTTAAAGTGCCATAAAACGCTACATACGCGACAAATCCGATGACGAGGATGACAACGGGACGATGCGAGAACGAAGAGACGACGGGCGTGTAAGAGGGCGGGCCGTATAGGAGAAGAGTGAAGGCGTTTTCGTCGGAGAAGACGAAGAAGAAATTAAAACGGCGAAGGATTCGCTTGTTTATGACTACAGCGAGGGGTATAACGGTAAATAAAGAGAGGACGAAATTACCGCAATGGAAATAAAGAAATGGCGCCGGGACGCTGTGCTACGGCGATTTTTAACGCTCGTAAAAGATTTTATGCCTGACGATGTGTGGAAAAAAAACATGCACGGTTTTTCCTTCTTCACTCTCTTTTTTATTTTTGACACACGTCGGCTTCACGATGCGCAATCAGAGATCCAAATCGAAGTGAAGCTACTACCACCTATATGGCGAAACTCGAGAGCCCCGGTTGCTACTCGGCCGCGCGTCGCCGCGTCGCCGCCCGCGCCGCCCGCGCCGTTCCAACAATCGTAAGAGCGCGCAGCTCTCTTGGGTGAGACGACCGTAATTTATATAACGCCAGGAATGGCTTTTCTTCCATACCGGGGGCCGTCGGGAAAAGAATGACCGATCCGTTCGAGGCGCGAGACTCATCGTTTTGAATTGATTATGCAAATTAACCGCGCGCTCACCTTCGCGTCGCGACTCGACGTACGCGTGCAGGGCCGGGCCCCCGTACACCAAGTAATTCTCTCGGTGCTTTTACGCTGAGAATAATAAAAATATACCCTGAGAGAATTAATCTTGTCTTTAAGTCTGCAAAGTTAACGTATGTGCATATCAATTATAGTTATATCCTGATATTTGAATGAAAAAGAAATGCGTGCGATCATTTATTACAAAAGCAACGATTTATAAAGCAGCACGGTTTAGTCTAAGAAAGCTTTGTAATATTGAATAATAAAATTATAAGATGTAAAGTCTACTATTCTTTGAGAACCCCTACCCTACACAGGCTTTCTTAAAGTGCCTTGATCCGACCATGGATATATGTAGTTATGAAGCAACATTGCAAGAGGGAAACTTTTTCCACCTTCCAGGCATCCTGTGATTCCTGCTACGTATTTTCAAGCCGCGTTTACTATCATGACAAGCGTTTATATTAATTAATTAACTTCTGACTTTGCATTTATCTCGTTGCATCGTTTGCCGCTTTAGCGCTTTTAAACTGTAGAACCGAGAGTTCTCGCAATCTGAACATCTACAATTCGCAAACTCAAAAGATAAGATGAAATGATGTTTGATAATCTCGGGATACCCCTTTGAGTCATCGTACGGCACTCGGAAAGATTTCTATGAACGAGCTTCTGATAAATGGACTTCTGTCCTTCCTCATCACACATATTAAAAAAGGATATACCATTTACACCATCACATCATTGAAACCTTGTCGAAATAGACAGAGTGCTAAAAAGGTATGTAATCAATTTGTGGAAATACATTTTTTTATGATTCCATTATCGCTTTCGAAACTTGTCAAAATAGATAAAATAATGGAAAACTATCAATTCGTAGAAGTTTGCAAGCAATTTTTATATTAAAAGTGTCTGGCAAAACAACGTGGTGATGGGAATCCCGTACGTGCCATGATATATGTATCGTCGCCAAGTGGACGAGCAGGCCAAACGTATATTCGTCTTTATCTCGTACATTTACGTACGCCGCCGCTGTTGCCGTAGCCGCGCGATAACGCGCGTTTTGCCGTTTTATAATTCCGCCTCCAACCTGTCGGATTAATCACCTACAGCCGATGATAACTGACGTCTTAACAAGCGGCGCGCGCGTGATCGCTTTCACTTGAAAGTTTTCAACACGACGAGAGTCACCGCTGCCGCTGCTGCTACAGCAGACTTTTATTTCGTAATATTCGTGTTTGCGTTGTCCTGCACAGAGCTTTCGCACTGCAAGCCGTGTAATCCCGCGATTAAGACGTAGTACTTGCGTCATCTTCGGTAATGGAGTAACATGGAAACTTTATGATGCACCGGTGTACACAGGGTGTCCGCAAAATCGCTCTATTTCTTCCTCTCCTCAGACATTTCTAACAATAAGTTTCGCTTTCCGATAAAAATTTCATCGATCGACAGTCTTGTTAATATAAAAATTAAGTTCGCATTATACTAAAATATAGTTGAAAATAAAAGGAAAATTTGATTATTTATTCCATTTTTAACTTTGGTATATTTGATATTTTTGTTAATATTAAAGATGAAATTAATGTTATAATAAAATATAGTTAAAATAAAATAAAAAGTAAAATTTTATTATTTTTTCACTTTAATATACTTAACTATCGAAAAAACAATCTCGCATTGTTTTTTTAAATTGCATACGTAACACTCATTTGGCATTGTTTGTCATTTCGTATAATAAAAACACAAATATTATTTTTATGCATTACAAAAAGCATTTACATAAGTAATGATGGTGTAAGGAAATTATTTCAGAGATCCTTTGGGAGGATGATGAAGATTATTTTAAGAGCGTTTCTTTATGTAAAAGCAAGAAAGAAAATCAGGGTAAAAGGATTCCACAAAACAAATGAGAAATGATGGAATTCTGGGGGATATAAGTGTGAGATGTCAGGTGCTATGAGGAGAAGTTTGATGGGAAACCGCAGACGCCATTAAACGTAACCCTCTTGTCGGAGGGGGGGGGGGGGGGGAAAAACTTTAAATAACCTACTGACCATACTGCACACATGTATACATAACTTATGTTTCGAGCAGGAATGCATGAAGAAATACAAAGAACCGCGCAAGGTTTATAAGATCGCATTTGCCGCGGTAAGCTAACGCAAAATTGCAATCAAGTCATAAATTCAAGACGTTGAGATTTTTGCACGACATACCTACTTTCTCCATTTTTCATCAAAATTTCAACATTTCCAGATAGCACACAGATATAAATTTTTTGTTGTTTAGGTCAAAGTCTTTTACATTACACATTTCTGTAATCTTCTGTGACAATTAAAAGAGTTTAGAATTTTAATTGACAACTGTAACATGATACAGATAACAAAACTCTTTTGAGATACAAATAATGTTTAATTATCCAATGAGATCAGATGGGATATGACGGGAACTCGCAGGATACTTGCTTATACGATGTAATTTTCGCTTTCGTCGAACCGCTCGTCGCCGTGCGCCTATCGCACG
Source organism: Trachymyrmex cornetzi (assembly GCF_001594075.2). Lineage (NCBI taxonomy): Eukaryota > Metazoa > Arthropoda > Insecta > Hymenoptera > Formicidae > Trachymyrmex > Trachymyrmex cornetzi. Next base: position 141,777 of record NW_017300299.1, read on the forward strand.
CAATATTTCACAGTGGATTATAATAGTTGCGATGATAACGACACGCTACTTTTTCCAAGCGACGAATCGATCATCGCCGGCCCGATGGGGCTATCCGGCGAAACCGGTAGAGAAGAGGAGGACGAAGCAGAAGAAGAAGAAATAGAAGAAGAACAAGAAGGGAGGGCTATAAGAAAGATAATAAGAGGGAACGAAGAGAGACGATGATGAACCGAAGGAGAAAGGGAGGGAGGGCTCATGGGTGCGTATAGACGAACGCACGATGAACGAATGGATAGACGGGCTCATGAGTGGACTGACCGACGGACGGACAGCAAACGCATCAATGACAAGACGTAAATCATAGTTTTATGACCCGTCTTTATGTGGCCCTTATTCGTGGCACTCATCGGTATAAGAGAGCCTTTCGGATTTTTCTGTCTGGCCACCCTGTACTTGTACATCCAGGACCGCACCGCTTCGACTGTGCGAAGACTTACGTTTACAGAACGATCTTTTATAAAAACCGAGAGAGAGAGAGAGAGAGAGAGAGAGAGAGAAAGCATTATTAATTTATTCATAACGATAAAATAGCTTCATAAATCAAGAATTACCTTTGATACATTTTAATAAAAATAATACATGTAACATATATGTACTTTACAGATTAAATTTACAGATTAAAGGATGGCATTTAATCTCACTGATGCAACATGTCTCAATTTTTTGTACGTTTCCTCTCTTATATGCGAGTTAAGAAATTATGAAAGCGTTAAGTGGACGATATAGATGAAATTAAGTTTCCTTTTTTACGTTGGTACTTACGTGTCGGGAATTTTTTTTAAATTTAGACAACCATTTTACGTATTTCTCGTCACAACACGTAAGTGCATAAGTAAAAGGAATTAAAAAATTCCAGCAAGAGATTCAGCAATCGCGAAAATAGAACTTGGATCGCTTTTCAATTCCGTTGTTCGATTCCGTTCTTCGATCCGCCCCTGAACGCACGTAAGTGCGTATATAACAGGTACCCACTGCGTGGGCGTCGGTTTACGGGTTTGCTTTTAAGTGACCGTACCTTAATTCGCGCTGCGGTTAACAGTGTGTCGTGCTTAACGGTGATCCCGAGAGGGAGAGTCAGAGAGAGAGAGAGAGAGAGAGAGAGGTAGAAGTAGTAATTAAAAAAATCCGGTAACTGCACCGGTGGAAATACAACCCGACGACAAAAAAAAACGAGAGAAGGTGGATACACGGTGGAAGGCAGCGAAGGACAGCGCGGGGTTAAGGTACGACCCTGACATTCTGGATCTGGCGGACGTGGGTGTGCGCACCGCGCAACTTTGTTGCCGCACTTTTTCGAGAGCATCTTCTCTCTCTCCGCTCCGGGCCGCTCCGGGCCGCTCCGCGGGACCTGCAGTGCGGCCGCATTATGCGCTCGCGAGCGTATGAAGGGAACGGCGTGCGCGAACGGCGAAGGCCTTGGCGGAGAGGTGGTGTACGGTACGACGAGGGTTATTTTTCAACGACATACGCTAGGATGCCGCGGAAAGTGAATCGCGCGCCAAATAGTACATTTCAACGACGAGGCGTGCCTCGGTTTCACCTTATCTCTCGTACGACTGTGACTTGCGGGGAAAGCCGGTAATCTTGCCTGATTAATCCCAATTTTAATCCTGCCCTGCGGTGGTGAACTGTCGCACGGAGCCGCACAACGGATCCGTGAAATATGCCAGTTAAATTAATATCTCTCCGATCCCATGAGATTGAACTCCGCGTCATGCAAAATGGCAATGTCGGTGCGACGCGCGATATACATATTCTCGTAATATCAGTAATACATCGAAGGATGTCCTTCGAAGATAAAATTGAACTAATGTTAAGATTCAGTATGCTGCACGATAACGACGTCTAGCTCAATCGTTTCGTTTTATTTCTTCCAATCCTACAGTATCCCATTACACGTTTATCGTGACATTAATAACACATAACCGGGGATCGTTCAAGTGATGTCCAATTTTTATTTCGCGAATATTCAATGTTCCTTCTTTTCCGACATGCTTCATTGTCATTTATGGCACCAGCATCCTTCGTACAGTTTGAGCAACATGCTCTGTAAATTACTAAGCGAAAATCAGATAAAGATACAGACTTAGTTCTCGGCTGCCTGTAGAGCGACAGGTTTAACTACGCGCGGTCATCTAACACCGAGCTTGATTTATCTACTGTGAAAATCGCATTTAATATCAATGAAATGAGATGAGACGAGAGAAACACTTAGCGTTAAATATCCGCTAAGAAAGGATGAAAGAGATAGTGAGAACATTTCGAGTGTGATGTTATTACACTGACGATTCTTATGATAACCTTTTCTTTTTTTTAATCCACAAATTACTTTTTAATATCACGCGAGATTTCTAATTCTTGCTTCGCGTGTCCTGTTACTCATGATTACACTCATATAGCATACACGATACTATCCATTCACTCATAAGCAATCACGATAAATTTTGTGGATATCAAGATTATGTGGTAGATGCATTAAGCTTATATATACAATATGGACGTAATATTACGTATGTACCCCATCTAGCAAGCAACTGTGATATCTTCCTATAAGAACTTTCCCATCGTCCCCTTTGCTGCGGCAGTAAAAGATGCTTCCCGCGTAACTGTAATTCGTGAGGTGCGGCATGGGCAGTTTCGTGACACCCACCGCTTCCCCAATGATCTTCTTGTTATCGATGTGTGCTCAACATCGTATACGTTGGCAAACATAAATAATATTATTTCACATTATTAGAAATAAAATATGCTTTTCTTATATTATTGATTAATCAGCAGACTAAAACGTTATCAATCAAAGAGATGAAAACCTAAGAAATAAAAAATTAAAATGCGTGATTACAATTAATTTGATAAAGTCAGATTCAAAGTTTCAATATTTAAATAATTTATCGGTTATATAAAAATAAATTATGAACTGTCGCCGATAAAACATCACTTTGTGCAACAATAAGCATGCATGGGAACAAAATCTACGCATGAAACTTTCAGATTGGAAAAGTTTTCTCGCAAAGTTCGACTATTACAGCTCATGTACTTGCGGAGAACTTCAATAATCGAGTGTAAAGATATTTTTGCAAAGCCTACGAAGGCGGTAATATGAAGATAATACAGTGATATTAAATAAATTTATTGAACACGACGGATCTATAGGCGCATAACGAATCGCGTCGCGCGTTCAAGTAATAGAAACGCGTAAGAGAGAAGAATGTTGTGCGGCAAAAAGAGAATCGATCTCACGCCTAAGAGAAAGAAAGGCGATTCCCTCTTTCCTCTTCTTCGTTCCCTTGCTGAAAAACACCTGCCCTCGTGGGAATTTGTCTGTACAAATAGCCCTTTTCGTCTCATATGCCCAGCCCGAGACAGGAAAAGTTTCGCTGCGATTTATTTACGTCGCCACGTCCGAAAATCGTCGTAGAGATTTGGTACAACAGAGATTACATAAATAATTCTTATGCCTGTGATTTATATCTGTTTTGTTGAGATGATGATTAATGATATTTAAATTTTAATATGTTTTTTTATGAAACAAATTTGCATGTAGATATTATATACTAAAGTTTTTTTATCAAAAAGTAATTTTAGAAAAATAGTTTACTTTAAGAAGCATTCAAATATATATGGTAAGTGAAAATCGATCAATTTGTCACGGAGCTCGGAAATTATCTAGAATAGCGCGCTCTTATTTTATTTTAACACTCGACCGGATGCTCTTTTCTGCGAAGTTGACTAATTGCTAAAAATGTCGAAGGCCGTCGCTTGTTATCAGCGACTCGGAGATGATGATGCATTAAAAAAAAACATGAGGATGTGGGTGGATCAAGATAGAAATAGCGGGAAATAATTCCATCATTTATTGGGTGGTCGAAAGGTTAAGAGGGCGGCGTGTCGAGCTAAAAGGCTGCATAAATTAAATCTAAAATCGTGACATCGATACCAGTATTATTGAGTATTCATCCAGATTCTTTTATTAGCTGAGACAAAAGTTCTATATATGTTAATCCATCCTACGCGTTGTTATTGTTTCATGATTTTATTATCAAGCGCTTCAAATATTTCCTTGGTAATGTCGAGAGCTCAAATACCGATTTATATTTGAAAAGTATCATTATCAAATATTAAGTATGATCAAGTATCATTATCAAGATAAGGGTAATCATTATTTCATCTCTGGCTTCTATCGTTGTTGCGTAGAACGTAATGATAAAATCGTTTAAGCATTAGTAACATATTTATTGTTATATATTTTCTAAATTGAATAAAATAACTATAATTATACGATTAGCCATTTAAATATATAACAAAATTGTAATTTATGATAGAAAAATTAAAAATATTGTCAAAATTTTGTATTATTTATTATTCAACGAAACGAAATCTCCTCTCAATTTTGTTGAATGTACATTATTCATGATAAAAGTACTTTAATAAAATCGTTGTAGAAATATTGGAATTTTTTGTTCTCAAAAAATCTTATACCTTAAATATAAATAAATGACATGTATTATAGTTATCTCGAATAATAATAAAGATGCAAATCTCTCTATCTCTTCAGTCTCTTAACATTGAAAACAAATCCTTGAATAGCATTCAATTGGAGATCCAATTCTGATAACTGAATTGGGAGTCTGACAACAATTAGAGAGGAATTCTCCGAAAGCACGTGTCAATACCGATACGTCTGGTGACTTACCCCTGGTTCAACGACCCTCGCATTAACGAGCGCGAGAGAAAACGGATGGGCGATTCTCTTCACGCTACCAGGGTTATCGCGCGGTATCGCCACCAGCGGCCATTGTCAAAAAACACCCCTGGAACGCACGAAGCATCACCAGCAATATCGCACCGTATCGTTGCACCGCACCGCGTTGCAAAACGCGCTTCGAGGTGATCGTACCTAAGCAATATGGCGACGACACGACCCCCAATATCGTTCGTCGTGTATTCCCGATTAGAGATGATTCGCGAATGTCGTCAGGACGAATTCTTCGGTAAGGAGGGTGGTCCTCGCTGGGATTCACCGCCACCTTCCAACCGACGAACGTATCATCGGGGTAGAACAATGCTCGACGAAAGCGAAACGTACGACGACCGGCGGCGCCTCCAAGTGCGGGACCGAGCGTCGCGGGGTGCATCGCGCGACTACGGCGGGGTTCGAGGGGGCACCCCCGAGAGGGTGAAGCATCCCGCGGCGTAGATGGCGCCATGGCGCCATGGCGCCGGTTTTCAGGAATTACGCTCCAGGGTTAGGTGCGAGGGGTGTGTGTGTGTGTGTGTGTGTGTGTGTGTGTATGTGAGTGAGAGAGAGAGAGAGAGAGAGAGAGAGAGAGAGAGAGAGAGAGAGAGAGAGAGAGAGGGCCTGGTGGTGGATGTTGGTCGCCTGGCAACGACGAGAGATCGACCGAGTGCTCTTTCCGCCCCTCTCTCTTCCCTGGCCTTAGCGGCCGCCAAGAGGGTTGGACACCACCCCCGCTCGTTGTTGTTTCCGCCGCTGGTGCTGGTACAGTGGTGGTGGTCTGCGAAAGCAACTATATATTGAGAGTCGCGGGCAAACGATTAGTCGTAATTGGGGGTGGAAGGTCAAGAGGAAAACGGGCGTCTTGAAGGACATGCCTGCATGAGGTATATAAATACATCTCGCGTCTGGGGTGGGTCGTTAAAGATAGCAATAATGACATCGGGGCATTGAATGCCACTACCATAAAGATGTAGATAGTAAAGGGGAAGGAATGTATATTTAGTATAAATTCTGTACTAAAGATGAATATAAAATTATAAAATGACATTTTAACGGTAAATTAAATTGTGCTATATAAAGTATCTGTTTTTTATTATTTTTTTAACATGTGCAAACTACGTTGCACTCTAAAATATATATTCGGTATTAATTACTACAGATCATTGAGAGAGTTAAACCGAAATCGATACTTTCACGTTTTATTTTAACATTTTATAATGGCATATGATGGAATAAAGATCGTAAGTATAGAAGGATTGTAAATATACCGATGACACGGTATCCTCAATATGGTATTTTATCGACTATCCCGTGAAATATGAGGGGGCTCGATCGTCCGTTGTTTCGTCCATTCTCTCGCCGGCAAACATACCGAAAATGGCGTGTGGTATTTCACATTGTTGTTTTAAGACAGCTCGATCGATACCTTCGTCGCAATATCGGCACACACCCACATTGTTGCGTATCGATTCGCTTATAAATAAACAATCGCTCAGCTCTTCTGATGTCTCGGGGAAAACTTTCGCCATGCTTTGATTCGCGGACATTTTATAACGTAACGAACCTCATTAGGAACGGTAATAGCGCCTTTTCTGGTCGTAACTCCATTTTCTGCGAGGTTACAAGACGGATTGCCGCCGTTGCATCGTCGCCTTAAAAGTCCTCGCACATCCTACGGAAGCAGAGAGTAATGAATGGTTCGCAAAGATAAAAAAAGGAGATCCCGTCGTCCAGGTGATTTATCGTGATTCGATCGTGCCGTCAAAGCGCCGCGATAACACTTTGTCCGATAAGGCAAGAAGGGATGAGCGTCTTATTGTCGTTTTCTTCGCGATTATGGATAACACAAAGACATGATTCACGCATGACTGTCCATTATTGTGTGATCGTGCGATTACCGTTATCTGATAATCATATTTGTATACGACGAAATACTTTTTGTGTCGTTTATGAGATAACTATCGCGAACAACAAATATATATTGATTACAAGCGCGCGCGCCTTTCAATTATCAGATGACTTTATCATATTTACGCAACCAAAGTTATGTCCACAATAAACTACGCAAAAATAATACATATAAATCATAACAAATTTGTCAACATTTCGCATTTTTGAGACATTTGATTACATAGATTTCTATAATTTATATTCTACTTGCAGTAGAAAAAGAAAATTTTTTACTTCAGCTTTCACGCCGAGAAAGGATTACTGACCTACTTATATATTACTGCATCAAGAAATTTTACATTGCTGTTAAGGTGCTGTTAACAAGTAAGCTTTCAAGGAGTTAAACTAAATGTTCCGTAAAAAAACGGAAGATTTCGCCAGAACGTCACTTTCTCAGCATCATCGCGCGGATGCAGGCACTCGCGTCATTTTTTCGTCGCAGGGGAAGGAAGCGTAAAACTAACGCGAGTGCAAGGTTCACTCGGATTATATCGACTCCAATTTAGTTCACTCGTCGTTTGACCTCCATTCCAGATCGGCCGCCCTCTCTCCGGCTTTTAATTTGCGGAGGATGTGACGTTCCCTCGATGAATCTCATCGGTTGTCCCTCTCGAGCAGTACCGTTAAACCGGAACAATTTAGCATCGAGGACGATGGAATGGCCATCCCCCATTTTTATCAACACTTCACATTATAAATTTAATTGTAACTCAATCAAAGGAAGTTCTAGAATAAAGTGTTTTTTATTTATACAATCCATCGTTGGAATTCCAATTGCATAACTCGAAAAAATTACAAACCGGATATTCCAGATATTAATCTATCAAATTCAATTATTAAATTAAAAAGTAAAAACAATTTTATTTGATGAGTTTTCTCTTAGTTTATAATAATATTGAATATTACTTATAAGATATTGTTTACGAGACATTAAAATAGTAGACGTATAATCTAAAATTTATATAGTTCTTAACAGTTTACCAATTTTGCAAGTTACGCGCTGATTACGCGCTGAGAAGATTCTTTCTCTTATAATTTCTTTAATAATACTTCTTCAAAGTAATTAATAGTTTCAGAAGAATAACGTGATGCACAATAAAGAAATCTATCCAGTGATGGATCATTAAATAGGTAAACTTATTCAAATGGTTAGTTAAGTATTAAGATTATAATAAAAAATGTAAGACGTTATATTATTTCCAACTATCAAAATATTTTTACAAGCATCGTAAAATGAATTAACGTAAAGGATCAAAAGAGCGTAAAAGAACTTCACGCTTCTGAACTCTGCTGTCTTTGAAAATTAATACAGAGAGAGAGAGAGAGAGAGAGAGAGAGAGAGAGAGAGTTTGGAAGGTTTCAAAGTTGACCCGTTTCCGCTTTCCGAGCATCGTCAGTCCATTAATTTAAAGGGATAAAACGAGGGACGAGGGTCCGCAAACCAGGGGATTTGGATGAGAGACGAATGTATGACGTATATTTGATGTTTGATCGATTGATCATGATACATCTATCGCAATCTTTTATACGCCCACTAAGGATCCCCGCTTGTCAGCGAATATAGAACCTTCTCGGTTGTATCATTAACTTGTCAATCCTCTTATCACACATCGAATCAATTTCAAGAAATAAAAATACATAAATAATAACTTAATATATATATAACATACACATTATTTGACAATTTATCAATAACATTTCACAAAAATATAATACTTGGTAACAATAATTTTTATGTATTTTTACGTTGTTTTTTTTTAAATAATGACGAGTTTCAACGTAATCGGCTCTCTATCTATTACTTGCAAGTATCGATAACTGCATTCACCGTTACGTGAGGCTTTTCACCTCGCATTTGCATCTGTTTAAACGAATAAATAATCCCACGGTACGGCGCGGCGATATTCTTCGCCGTCTCGGTCCCGGCCCAAGTCTACATTTCCCGCTTCCCGGCAGAAGGAAGAAAGAGCCAGGAAGTCAACCGTGAGACAGGAAGGTCGTACCATCTAAGTTTAGAGTGTATTTAGTCACCTACCGCGGCTACCTACACTTTTCCACCTACAACTCCGCCCCTTTATCTGCCGAGGTCCGCAAGGAATCGTTAACGACCTCCGTATGCGGAGGTGATATCCTCTATATGTATACGCAATGAAACCCTTTCAACGCGATAATTCTGGAAATTTGGATCTCGCGAATTGGCACATGGGGAAAATCACACACACAAAGCATTATTCGATTTACGCGCAAGTCAATTCCGCGCGTCAATCTCATATCGTTCAAAGTATCTAATTTTTTTTCATAAAAATAAAAATATGAAGTACGTAAAAGTAATCCTTCCTGTTTCTTTTAAAATAAAGTTATCACTTTACATTCGCAACATCATTACTCAACAATTTCTTCACACTTCATGGCAGAGAGAGTGAGAGTCTTCCACGAAAAACACTACGTGAAATTCCGTTGTTTGAGAAGAGTATTATGGTACGTGTGGTACATACGATTTGTCTGCCGGCTGTTTCACAGTGTTAATATATATCTCCGCCGGTTATTCCAATATCCGTTGTCTACTCTAGACGATGATGCAAGCGTTTGCACTTCCCGCGCGCGGCTGGCATACGTTCTCGTCTATCTGCCGCCGCCGTCTATCTATCGTGTCCCGAAGGAAAACCTGAATCACGAAATCCTCCGGGTGCTCTCTCTCTCTCTCTCTCTCTCTCTCTCTCTGAGAAAGGCGGAGCAGCTGCGGCGGCAGCTCCGTATAGAGTCGGTACGTACGCGCGCGCGTGCAACGTTTACACGTATCTCTTCGGCGTGTGTTTGTGCGTGCGTGGGTGTTAAGCGGGTGCAGGAAGGAAAGAAGAGGGGGAGGGGGATAAAGGAGTAAAATCGCGTTGTGTGGATGTGGGGGTAAGCGGGGACTGTAAATATCGCGTCGCTCTGCTGCCTACCTCGCGCGCAACGGGGAGGCACGTCCGGTATATATGGTATATCGCCTTATGCGCGTCTCTCGTTCTATCGTGGAGCTATGGAGACCGGACAGACGAACAGGCCATTGGATGAAAAATATCCCACTAAATTGATAAATTATAGCCGCTTTAAATCAGCCAGATGCGGGGTCCGTTCCACTGCGGCTGACAGAGAGACAGCTGGGGCCTGATTTAGGTAGCCATTCTGGATAACTCCCCGATAATAACTCTATTGTAAACGGTAATCGGGAAACTTTATGATCAAGTTTTTAATGACTTTCCTAGTAATTGTGTGTGAAATTTTTTCGAAACACACCACAATCTAAAAATTAGAGAGAATTACGACCAAATTTAATTGGAATTAAAGCCTTTATAGTAAGAACGAATCTATCGAAACTTGTATAAGAGTTGTATGTACGAGAAAACAAATTATCATGAATAATCGAGACTAATTAAACTTGAGAAATAGGCAGTATTTTGTTCTCTCCTTACATCAATTTTTTACGAGTATACCTGCAATCACCAATTGAAACATATTGACGGAGGGATCGTTAAATCACGATTGCTCTATCGAAAAGTTCTTTGCTATTTGTCGTTAAGACGAATCTTCCGCAATAGGCGTACAAATCGAGATTTACGACGGCGCGGCCGCGGCCGCGGCGGGCGGAAACTTGCGACACGGACAATGTAAGAGATTGCGTCACATATCGGCCGAGAATCGGCTTCGAGGCAAATCGAGACCCGATCCGAAGAACTCGGACTGACGTTCCCGGAGGGGGCGCGGCACTTTCTCTCATCGGAGTTCCAGAGCAACGTGGAATCGAGGAAACTCCTCACGAATACCCGCACTTCGCTCCTCGTAGCCGTCCCCATGTCTGCAAAGTTATCTCGCCTCACTTAAAATTCAATTTAACCAAAGTGGGAAATATATTCGCAGTCTGCCTTAGTGCATATAATTGGGCATACAAAATATTTCATCTCGCAAGAATTCGTAAAATAAGAATTTACATATTATCTCTAATATTTTTTTCGACAGTGATGTTTAAACGAATAATTTGGAAATTTAAAATACATATCGACTGCTATCACTAAACTTTCATCAAGAAAAATATGAATTTGTTAAAATACTGAACACTGAAGAAGATAATACACACACACATTTAAACGATAAGATTTATCATATATATATAAAATAATTTTAGATAAAGTAATTATATGTAAAAAAAATAAAGAATAACATAATCTAGCAATTAATACTTTGATCTTTCTCATCTCATTTATGTATTCTTAACAACCTTGATACATCCGATCTCGTAAGTTTTTGCTTGAATTAGAGATGCGTACGCGCACGAGGAAACTACGGGAAAAGAGAAAATTAGGAACACAATCGGCAAAAGCGACAACGGACTAGGCGCGGTATGAAGAAAGAGGAAGAATACAACGACCGAACAGAAATTCCATCGTCAACCGGTCGGGACTTGCAATAGAATCGGGGGGTTCCTTTGACCGGTTGCACGTTCGCGCGAGCCTGCCTGACCACTTGTGATTCATTTTACGCAATAAGCCTTCGCTCGCGCCATGTATGCAATTCCATTTGTTTTCTGTGCGTCTCTTTTCCAAGTCTCGCGCGAAACGCGGGATTTGCCGCGGCAAAACTCCGAACAACGTACGCTATCTTTTCCTTTTCGCTAAAGGAAAGCAAAATTCTTCCTCTTAAGGGGAGATGCTAAACCGATTACCCAATTCGATCAAGGCCGATAGTACAGACTTTTTTAATTCCAAATTCGATAATGGTGGTGACATCTTTGATTTAGTTTTTACATTATATTATATAATATGTATCATTCTGTCTTACTCAAACGCATACATCTGTTCTTATCTAACATATGCCAGCACCATCTATCGCAAGACCGCGCAACTATTGCTACACGGAATTTCGGCTCTGTTGACAGTCCCAGTCTTCGCAAAGCCTGTATACACGTATTTTCTATTCGGTGGAAATATTTCTTTTCTAGACTTTCAATCTTAGTTCTACAAACTCGGTATCGTTTGTTTCAATAATGTGACCTCAGCTGCACACTTATTTTCAAGATAATGAACCCTAAAACTCTTATATCAAGCAAATATATATCTGAGGTGACAGCTGTACGAGCCAAAAGTAAGTGAATTTTTAACGAATTTTAAACTTTTTTTCGTTTTTCTCATGAAATCCAGTGCAGCTGAGGTCCTGTTTGTGCGTACTTTAATTTAAGTAATAATACTTTTGCAATCCCCGTACATCCAATACAGAGATTTTTCATCGAATGGAAATGTGGTAGAACAGGAGGCTTTAGCATCGCCCCTTAAGATCTTTAAAATTTTAACATATATTTTAATATAATACATATATATATATATATGTAGATATATATTTTTTTATTCACTGTAATATAAAATTAATCTAGATATTACATCAATAGAATAGGATAAAAAGACGCATTTTTCTACGTATCTTTAATCAATGCTACTGTTTCATGCAAAATCAAAATTTAATATTTCTCGATTTATGTTGCGGAAATTTTCTGAACGATAAACTCCGGTATTTTATGATTTTAACAGTTGCTCTTGATTTGGTAACTTCATGTGATTTGCTCAACGAGACCATGAGACAGTTCTATTAAACTACACATCCACGTATCTAAGCCCAGACATATATGTTACACCATCATGCTACAAATTCGCATCATTAAGTGCAATGAAGAATGGTTCAAGTACGCGTGGACAGATAACTATCAATCTCATTTATCCACTAAAAAAATATCACATGCTTAGAAAAAATTCATTTGTAATCTCGGTATCGTGAAAATCGAGCATTGATTTAGTCCTGTCGTATAAAACTGATTATGTGGCGAGAAAGGTGCTTTCCAGTCGAGACGTTAGCGAGTTTTTGGCAACGGTTAACAGACGTTAACATGGAAGTCAAGAAGGTGCGACCTTATTCCTGTCACGTACTTGGCAAGTGCCCAAGTCTTTCTGGCTATATCCTTAACCAAGGAATAAGGACTATTTTAAATGTCAGGCATTCGTCTTCTGTATCTTGACTCGCGAAAATGCTCATCTTGAAAAAAAAAAACTGTTTTATGAACTTCATTTTTCACGTGCAAGTGAATATATCGCATCCCGACAGCCACTCTGAGAAAGTTTAATTAAAACATCCTGTTTGAAGTACAGAACACGTAAACCTCCGCCTTACGGCGATTAATACAACAAGGTTCTTTCACCTACAATTTAAAACCTCATAGTATCAATCGTATAGATTCTTGTACAACCTTCTAAAATTTTTTACTTAGGATCATAATGACCAGTTACTATAGTCGAAGATTAATATTGACGTAACGCTTTCTTAATGTATGCGAAAATTATTTGACAGATTGCATCAACGTTATATATATATATATATATATATAAATAACGAATTCCAAAAGGAGCAATTATTATACGATTGCCACTTATCCTAAATATAGATATTGAGTTGTTATATTATAAACATAAAAATTTTTAATATTTTTATACATTCTAAATTCACGACTATTATGTGCGATTAAATTAAATTCTCTCGCAATGATCGTAGTATTGACGATCTCTATTGAATAAATGCTACCGCATATGAGAGCTCTTTTGAAGTACCCTCGAAAATACTTCTCTCTGACTCTCGCACTAACGTACCCTACTTTATTATACCGTCGTCGTCCCGACGACGAGTGAGTGCGGTATATTACTCGATGACCGAGCGGCGCACACACGCGGCTACCTATTACGATAAATGCCCGGCGCGCGCGATCCGGCCAGATCGGCGGGGTCGACTCTCTAAGACGGTGAAATATTTCCGCGATAGCCGTAACCTTTCGCCATGGCTTCCCACGCCTCTCGACGAGCATGTCCCACCGCGCCCGCGGTTGACCACCGGGCGAACGAAACACATTCAGCTGATTGCTCTTGATTTGGAATCGTGATCGGTATTAAGTGTCAAGTTGGCCCCACAATTAAAAAAAAATTAATTTTCTATAGCTCATTGTTTGTACATGCATGCACATTTCGAATTTTCGTTTGCACGCTTGTTTTACATCAAAAAAATGCTCCAATAAAAAATGGAACATAATTTAAGAATTTTACAATTATACACAACTATAGTTGTATATATATATATATATATATATATTTTTTTTTTTTAATATAGTACTAAAGTTACTATAGTATTATAGTAAATACTACAGGATATATTTACACGAAAAGAACTATTTTGCTAAAGTATCTAAAAATTTAGCATTCTTCCTGTGTACAAAAGAATTAATAGCATTTGCATTTTTAATTTAAAATTTGAAGTCATATAATTGATATCGATACGATCTAATATTACATATAGTCTGGACCTCATAAAATATATCGGCGAGTTAATGATTTACAAATAATGTCCTAAAGAAATTAACCATCCTCTAGACCTGCAAGTCAACTTAGACCTTCTTATCAACTACAACACGTAAATTCAAGGCTCGGTTCAGCCGAAATACCCTAGTCAGTCCGCGGGCTGCACTGCTGCGGCATTATCCTGGAGGATTTATGCGGCTCCTTTCCCAAATGCATTCATCATTCCGTGGTGTCAGCGGCTCGCTTTCAGCCCGGTCTTCGTCCTCCTTTTATCTCCTTGCTTCTCCGATTCCTCTCCGTCTCTTTCTCTCTCGTCCGCTTCCCTTAGCTTTTGCCGAACTCTCGGCCTTCTACTTTACACAACACGCACGAACATCGCCACAATCCTCACTCTCGCTCTCATCCAAGTCCTCCGTCTTTCTCCTTTCTTCCTCAACTTCCCTTCGCGCCTGCAACGCGGCAGTGATTCTTGTTCGTTTTTGGCATTCACGTCCTCCTCTCTGCTTCCTTATCTTTTTTTTTTTTTTTTTACATCATCATATAGTGGCGCGGCCCTTTTCGGGCTCGGGCATAAACAGCCGCGTATCGGGACCACCCTGTGATGCTGGATCCCCATGATTCTTTATAACGCTTGTAACGGGTGTTGTGACGCTCCTCGGGACACCCTCTTTCTGAACGTGATATATGAAAGCTGCAAGACGATAACGCATGCAAATGTCGACGACCGTTTTATCAATTTGCATAAACATAATTAACCCTTACCGTACCAATATGGGTAACTATAGTGACCGAGCGATTCCTAGGTTCGTGCAAGTTTCTTTGAGTCTTTCGGTAATTATAAATTATACTACATTTTATTATTTTCCAAAATAAAGAGTCAATATTTATTCTAGAGAGTTGAAAGTAGGTTGGTGAATTTTTAGAGATTTTTAAAATTATTTTGAAGAGGTGAAAAAAACGAAGAGATTCTAATGACCCTTGATGGTATGGATGAGGCATCAAATTGTAGATGGTACGGTAAGGGTTAAAAGCACACTCAAGAAATATTAATTAAGAACTTGTCATTATACTCATAATTATATGATTCAATTAATTAATAACGTACATAATTCACGTAGTCTAATTAAAAATTTAGTTTCGCGAATACTACATGATAACCTTGAGCTTTGATCGAAATTCAACATTCAACCTTGTGCATATGAAATATCATGTACTTTAATGCATTCGAATAATCCATAACCAAATGAGAAACGTATAAAAATAATTGGAGAAATCATATCGCTTTGCGGCAAGCGCAGGCGAGAGATGCGAACTCTCGTTGTTAAATGTGATCGTCATTACGTGGCTCTCGGGTACGTCTCGTAATTGCAACGCGGTTCATTTACGGGAGTGAGTTCATGCAACCGCGAATCATTTCGTCCGACTGTCCGTCTCTCACTATTCTTACGCAAATCCGATCGCCGCTTCATCCATAGCCCAGCGAAACTCTCGACACGGTCAATGCTCGCCGTCCGGCAGGCCCGAAATTTGCATTTAAAACCATAGCTGCAGGCGCCAAAATGAAAAAGGCAGCTCCTCGCGCAGTTTGACGAGCGCAGATGCGCCAGGCTGAAAAAAAAAATCGCGCGGTCCGATGGAGACATGGGAAAAAGAAAAGCAAGAAAAGGACGAAACCATGCTGTCGATGCATCAGCGGGATAAAGAAACGCCGGATTGTCTTCGGGGCTTTAAACAGGCGCGCAAGCCGGTACGATTCTCCAACGAAAAGGCTAAAGGTAGATGCAGCGGGAACGCGACGTATCATTAGAACAGCGTATCGATATCGTTGCAAAACCATGCCACTTTTCTCATATTCGAGATTAATGCCACCGAGTTCATAAAAATGCGACTTGAATTGACGTACTTTCGAACGTATTACAAGTTACTGGAATTACAATTATGCCCGACGAAATATCATTAAGTTGCACAAATGTATTTCGTGTAATTTCCTTTAACGCGGAATAAATCTCTTGTCACAAGTGAAACAGCCAAACAGCCCACGTTCTCCAGGGTACCGGTGCAATTTCATTTCCGGGTTCCATCAGCTCGACTGATTATTTTAACAGAGAGAACGGATGGAGCGCGCGAGAGAGCGGGTGAAAGGAGACGCGCGAGAAGGGAAGAGAAAATATGACACAGGAAAAGGCGGCCACGTACTTTCGTGAAAAACAAAACGCAGGGGCGTCTGGCAACGTGTCTTTGAATAGATGAGGAGGAGAAGAAGAACGGCAAAAGATAGAATGGAAAGAACGGGAAGAGGTAGGAGCGGCGAGGAGAAGGAACAGAAGTTCCGGTGGAGGGCCGGAATATAACGCTAGCGATGCTGGCACGATGTCGCGACATCTTACAACCACGAAGAAGGACCCGCGTACAATTTATTGGCTGAAGAGTCGAGAATTTATGCGGAGATTCGCGCTGGCAGGTGGTTCTACTCGCGATGAAAAACCGAAATTTCTCTTCAACTCTCTTTTCTCCCTCATCACTCGATTCCTGGCTTATTGTTCATCTCGCTTTATTCGCGACTCTCTTTACACGAGTGAATTGCAAGGAAACTGGAGAGGTCAGCGAAACGTCTTGGTAAATGCGATTAATATCCAACATCCGACTCGAGTGTTTGATCTCTAGACTCCTCTCGAATAAATTTATATCTCGCTGAATACAAGACTGAAGAACGCCAAGACTTTGGAACTTGAGCTTCATCCTATTCTCGTGTCACGAAATTGAATTGTAATTTAGATGAAAGAATTGTGTCTGTCTGCTAAAATTCAGTTGTATTGGATTAGAGATTACATCCTATAACTTATGATTAACATTTTTAATCATAGCAACTCTGTTCTTCTTATTAAAAGACCACAGGAGAGAGATTTTTACACGTAAAATCGGATAGGAGGATGCTGGTCCTCGGGGTGGCTGGGCGGCAGCGGCGACGACCAAGGAAAGATGCAGAAAAATAAGATGAAATGGAAGAGGCAGTAAAGCAATGGTAAGAAAAGAGTGGAGGGGAAGGGGAGTTTTGCTTCTATCGTTTGTACGGTGCTCACCTTGTTTTCCCACCCGTGGTATTCATTTCAAGGACAGGAGAAACATTTCGATCGGTTGTAAGGGAGATTCCCGGCGAAGATTTTCTGCGGGGCAGCTAGCAAA
This sequence comes from Trachymyrmex cornetzi, assembly GCF_001594075.2. Taxonomy (NCBI): domain Eukaryota; kingdom Metazoa; phylum Arthropoda; class Insecta; order Hymenoptera; family Formicidae; genus Trachymyrmex; species Trachymyrmex cornetzi. The sequence goes on from NW_017300299.1 coordinate 159,057, forward strand.
AGGATGCACTAAATCTTGCCCGGATATCTCGCGAGTATATCAGAGTCAGTGTGGCAGCGGGGTGCCCGATACAGCCACTCTCGATGCTGCGCGCTCCGCACATCGCAGGACGAAGGAGAGAGGCTAAGAGAAAGAGGCTAAGAGAGAGATGTGAGAAAGATAGCAGAAATGCAGAGAGAGAGAGAGAGAGAGAAATGCTGGTTGCGGTCGCCGCTGCTGCCGTTGCACCGTCGCGTCGTCCCGTCCCGTCGTCGTTACATCCCGTTCCTCCGCTTCGATCAGGTATGTATCGACCGTTACCGAGACTGCCGCCGCCTCGCGTACACACATTATTACGTTCCGGTCTGCAGTTCGAAAAATACCACTGCGAAAAAAATTACATGAAATAGGCTAAGACGGCCGAATCGCCAATCGTAACAGGTAGCGCGGAGGAACTTGACGTTTTACATCGACATCGCCTCTTTGTGGCTAATTTATTGCCCAGATCGAGTTATCCCCTTTTACGATAAGCCGGACAAGACCTTTGGTATCGTCGATTACGTTTTGCAGAACGAGATTGTCAACCGACGGATTTTACTTTTAAGATATGCTAGTACATTTGTCTACAGATAATAATTAAGTGTTTATGTATTGATATACTCGTACGCATATTACAATCACGCATAGGAAAGAATGCTCGACATCATGTATCGAGTTTCGATACGGCCCTGAGTTCAGTGCACCGAGTTAGAAGCGTTCGCCAATACAATGGAGCTGTGACCCCGCCTGACCCAGCCGGCCGAATCTCAGGGATAACACCACCTCGTTGTTAAAGCTATCCTAACCACCTTGCTTGCATGGCGAAAAGCTAAACGAGATCAAAGTAGGCAAGTAGAAGGGAGATGTAATATTATATTCACGCCTCGACAATTTCCCTCTAAAACAAAGCAAATTAATTCATTCACGTATATTTATTAAACATTAATATTAAAATAATTCGGATTAAAATAAAAAAAGGATTCAGACAGAAAAAATGTTTGCTATATGTGAATACAAATATGTATGGTATAAAAATATTTGATTCATATTCGTTAATTTAAAAAAGATTAAAATTTAATATATTATTTGCTATTGAGCTCAAATTAATTTTCAAATAATTAAAATGGATCAAGGTATTTTTGAATTTTAAAAGTTATAAGATACTTGTGTATTAGTCGTGCTTTTATAGCTTAGTTACATCACAGTAATGTAAACCGCGATTAAAAAATAACGATTATCAATCGCATTGATATAGGTGTACGTGACTGTAGGATCTCTCTCTCATCGCATCGACCTTGAAATTCAGAAGAACCAGACATGCATGCGAGAAGGGGAGAGTGGTTTGGCCAGAAATTTTAAGTGTTGTCGCCTCGTCGCTCGTCTGGCGATCCATCATAGCGCGATGAAAGAGCACACACATACACACATTTCGCATACAATGTAAGCGCGTAAAAAATATGCACGGGTCAAATAATACAACGATCCTCGTGATAAATTGATGCTCCTCGTCTTGTCACTAAGATTTTAATTTCGCACTTACATTCAGAAAAAAATATCATCTACATCGTTTTTGCACCAAAATACTGTAGCTAAGACAGGAACTTTTAGAGAGACAAATAATCGTTTCCTATCCTGCTGGACCGCAACCCCAAAGTCCGTCCCTCCCACATCACAACCTTATCCTGTCAGTATCGTCTCGGCTTCCATAATCTTTTTCTGTCGTTCACTCTCCCTCTTTTTGGCCTATTCGACAGGGGTCTCGTTTGATCGTAATCGTTTTATTTCACGGCCGGCCACACTTTGATCCCTCATCTCTTTCATCTGCGCATCACGCCACTCATCGCCATCGCGCTTTTCTTTTTTCCCATAGGACTTCTGCACTTTGCCATTTTGTCATACACTTTAAATATTGGAATCAAAATGCATAAAGCACTTTTCTAGTAATATATTCTATATAAAAGATAAGATTGTATTATATGCTATTAATTAAAACAAAATAAATTTTTTTATAACATACTCCCAAACACACAGAATTAATAGATTCCAACTCAATGAGTTTTATACTGCGTGCAAAATTTTTGCGCGAATTATCTTCTCATCAAAATATTCACGCACCGTTAACGATCTCGCAAATGGCCTATTATGCTTCGTTTCCTATGCAGGTAACCCCTCATAGTTCATTAAACTTCAAAAAACACAATAATAACCCTATAGAGAAATTGACAAGAAAGAGAGAGAAAATGACAGTATTCCAATAATACGTCAACATGTCCGGAACCTTCGTTTAGCTAAAGACCATCGACATAAAGAAATCGTCTCATCCTACTCTTCTCAGCCGATCTTCCATATCATTGCGCTCGAGTCCCCAAGACGAGTTTTCGCGGTATCGAGTTTCCTTCTCGACGTTCGGCCCAAAGTAGGAAAAAAGAAAGATCGCCGTTCGATGGATCGCAGGATAATCAAGAAGGATAGTAAGTGGCGCACAGTAACGCTCACAGTAGAGATCGATGCAGAATGAACGGTTTTTGATGGGATAGGCTTTTTTGTCGATACTCGTTACAACGCTTACTTAAAAAGAAAAGAATAAACCCTCGTGAAGCTCTCTCGAGCAATTTCGCGCGAGGCGAATCTTTCTTTTCAATATTTTGTAATATCTTCTTTAATATTTGTATACCGATAATATAAAGAAAGATTCATTTTTTATTATATATTTGAAATATAAATATATAATTATAAAATTCAAATTTAATTAAATGATATTAGTCGAAATGGTAATTATTAAAATTTTTTCAGAATAATACATTTATATCTCAGAGGAGACGCGTTGCATGTATAAAAATGAGATCAGACCGCGCCTCCTTCCAGCCGTAGAAGTTACTGTGACAGAGAAACCGGAAGCGCAGCGGAAGTTTGGGGGCTGAACGCGATCCTATTTCTGCAGTCGCGTCTCTCGGTGGTAGTATTACGACGGATGTGGCAAAACTGTACAGTCATGACTCAAAAGACGCTAGCGATGAATTCTGCAAGAAGAGAGGCAACCAGAGACGGCTCGTAAAATACACCGCCTTCCTGTCTCTCAGAGACAGTTTATATATTTATAAAAAATATTTAAACAAACATTTCATATTCATTTCAGAATAAACAAAATTAAAGCTGGAATACAATGGATTCTAACAATAAAATCCATCTACATGTAAATCCTATATGTAAAATTAATTTATTTTTTTATTATTGTTTTATTTGTGCACCTACATTAGTTAAATTAAAAAATTACGGTTTACCACAATATAGTAACTTCGACGAAGCAACACGCGATGGAAAATTTCTTGACAATCAAGGCGATTAAAGTAAAAACTACACAAGTACATGGAATTTATCGCTGCTCGATATACCATATATGCCCGATATACCACGTCTAATTTCCTTAATACGAACTATCTATTAGCCAAGTGTTCCGCTGTTACATGCGTGTGTATAAAAACGTGCGCGCGTGAAATAGGAGCACGGGTGCATACGGCGTGCGCGGACATTATACCTCCACGCATGAAGTGCTTAATGCAATTACATTTCACTCAGTAGCTCGTTTCCGTGTTACTAATTAACGGTCATCGTGGCGTGCAGATAGGCGCGACGATCCAATCTGATATCAAATAAGCTCTCTTCGTAATAAGATGGATTGTAATGCGAAAATATTGTAAATTACATAAAAACCGTGTATTAAATTAACGTGGAATAACGTAAAGGAGACTCTCGAGGTCTAGTGAGTGCAAGACTATCGGTTTAGTGACCCGGGTTCAATCTCTGCCGTTCACCTTTGGATTGTTCTTTGCGATATGTAATACTATAGCGCTATTGGATAGTCCGCGAGTCACCATGCAACTTCTCTTCGAGTCTTTAATTATTGGGCGTAACTTTTAGTGACAGGCATGCGAGAACTATTAATGTCTAGTTAAATAGTTGCAATAAAAATTTAACATAAAGAGAGAAATTATTTGCTTGAATTAAAGAGACACGTCGTAGAAAATCTGAAAATTATAGCTCATGTCATTTTTAATTTTACAAGAAAGGAAATATATAGAACATTTGAAGGATTAATTGCAACCATGGCAGCCCACTTTTCCAAGAATTCGAAAATTAGTTTTAAAGTTGAGAGAAGACTGAATCTAAATTAATTTTCTCAAGTTCTTCAAAAAAGTAAGTTAAATCACCGCGTTGCAGAGGAACTTGATACTTCCTCTTTTACTTGACTAAGATGCACAACACCGTTCTTATTTCCAAGCATTAATATATATCAGAGGAACGAATGAAAATTGGAAACTGTCCTCGTCGCCCGACAACACGGACAACTTTACGGCCGGCCCTGCTCCGGACCAGACTATTGATCCTACCGGGGATGAGGGAGACGACGAAGAGAAAACAGAGAGAAAGAGGCGAATAGAAGTAAGGGGTGCCACTCCATATTATTAACCCGTCGTGAACTCGTCTCCGTCATATAAATTTCACGGCATTCCATTTACGCCCAGCTTCCACCCCACGTTTCAAGTACGCGAATGGCAAAACGGCTTTTCGTCAAACGGCTGACGAATTCTGGGTGCGAGGGACACGAGGGATCCGTAAATCCATTTGCGAAAATCCTGAATGTCGATGAAGAAACTAATCCTGTTGTCGCAGCACTGGTTCGTCCAGTATTCAATTACGTAATCTCAAAATCTAAAGATATCTACATATATACATTCGTGTGAACTCATTACAATATTATGATTATGGTAAAGTTGTCAGCGGTCATGATTAATTATGATAAATATTTATACATGTGCCTGCTTGACAAATGTCATGACGAAATCTAGAATATATAAAAAATTAAGTACCTATACGAGATTAAGATAAAAGCAAAAAATTAAGGAGTGGGGCAGACCTTTTTCGGATAACATATGTTCTTTCTGTTTAACGTGTCATAGACCCACCCACTCGATTCTTTTTTAATTAAGAGTTATAGGTAACAAATGAGTTTTAGTTTTCAATATCTCTTGTTCCATCCATGTCATCCAGTTAAACTAGACTATGTGTCGTTTATTCCACTCTCTTCAAATATTTATTGCGCTATTCATTCGCAAAAATCTGTATATGTGAGTGCATATGACGTATAGATGTATGTGAGTGTCCGCAGTATATTCGGCTCGGGTTCGTGGGTTCGCTAAGCCCAAATGACTGTGCGGATCAGTCATCCCTGCGGGATGCAATACTTGTCATACTAGATTTTAGTGCACAGCCATCTATGCGGTCGACTTAATTTTCTGCTCATGTAAAACGTCATCGCGATTAACCTCGCTAGATTTCCCAGAAGGCAAAATAAACGAGAAAATAAAATCGATAATAACTATTCGATAACCTAACATTATTAAATTTCACATGCAATATTTACGACGCAAAGAAATATATCAAGAATTTATGAAACTTTACTTTGTCAATTCTATAAATATGAAAAAATAGAAGAATAAAAACACTAAATTTTATATTCATGCAAGAATCATAATGACGTTACATAAATATCACACTCATATTTCTTGAATTTTTTCTCGACCTAGCAATACATCAAAGATGCGAAGAAAATATGACGAACGTTCATTGAACTATCGTTCAGCTGAGCGAGTAATATCTCGATCGTTAGCCTTTCTCGGGTCAAACAAATTTACACTTTCAGGAGGCTATTTCTTGCGGTTGATGATCCTACATTAATCCGAATCTATTTAAGAGATTTTTTGCAATCGTGGTAATTAAACTTACTTCAATGCACGCATTTATCATTCATTTTTGCAAAATGTGGTTGCTTAGAAATGAGATATATCGGTACATTATTTAACGTTATTTAAATATTCATATTCTATTGTCTTAAGATTCGTCACTGCATATTCATTAATTCTCAAGAGAATTTAAAAAAATTAATAAAAAAAAACTGAAAAATAAATTATGAAACGAGATACGTGTGCTGAACCCATAATCCTTTTTCTTTCCTTTTTCTATCTTTCTAGAAATATATAGATTTAATCTTATTTCGATGATGTCTCATTCTTACATTTCATCGTGTCTAGACTCACGTGTCGTCGCAATGAACAAAGACGATGGCGCAAGGTCGTTTGATAGAACAACGGTTCGTCAAGAGATCAGACCGAAAGCCTAATCCATCTGGAGCTCAGGTCGGTACGAAGACGTCCGAACTGAAATCTCATTAAGAACACCTCGATGCCCCGAGATTTATTAACGAGTTTATTCTACCCGCCTTAATACGCGCGGAGGCGCGACCGTAGTGGAGTCAGCAAGCCGAGTTGAGCCGAGCCGAGAGCCGTAGAGTTTCAATTAGATGTGGTCATAATAATGCGCGATCCCCCGGCCCGCCGTGACGGCCGATGGTTGATGACCCGCCTGAACTCCAAGAGGAGAAATACCCACCACCCCGCGAACGGGTCCCCAGGCTTTTCCTTCCACCTTCGTGATACCGAGTTGTTAGTCACAGCGTTTCCGGGTTGCAGGACGAGATTCTTTCTACCGATCACGACGTGTCACGCCACAGCTTCGCGTATCCTTCTCTCTCTCTCTCTCTCCGGCTCTACCCTCTTGCCTCGCCCTTACGATCGCTTCTCCGCTTCAGGTTGGTCCTCTTCTTTTCTCTCTCCTATCTCTTTCTCTCATACTCTCTGGTCGAGAGCGCAGTCACCTATTTCAAACGACTATGCTCGACGGTCGCCTCAGGTTGATCCGACAGCGACGCACGAGAGAAGCCGATCGGTACAATCAAGAGGATCGGTTCACGAAGGTGTAAGGACCGCTCTTTTCCTTTTCCTTCTCTCCTCTTTTCTATATAGATCTTATTTGCCTCCTCCGACGGTTAGCGAAAGTAAAACGATGGATTATACGCGCGAATACATATTACATAGGCGAGAGGGCGAGCGAATGAATTTCCAATATCTGGCCTACTTTCCGTATTTCAAAGATCGACCGAGATATTGCAAGAAGCATGGATTACGTTGTAATTGCGCCAAATCGCATGCTAGAAAATCTTACGTATATCGATTTGTTCGAGCTTCGCTTAAGCTTACTATATCTGGGTCAGTAGCTTCGATCAAAAGAACGTGGAAAAACGTTTGAATAAGATTTTCTATAACTTTTCTATCACAAAGAAAAATGTCTTTTAAATTTAAGTTGAAAGTTAAAATTTCAAAATACATAAAAATATTCAATTGAAATAAATTCAAACATTATCTACTGTTAAAGATTCTTATACATATTTTCTTTATCTTTAACGTATGAGATATAACGTAGAAATAACAATATTCAAAATATATTTGTCATATTTTTCCGAAAAAAAAAAAAAAATTAATTATTAACTGTCACAGAGAATTTGAAGACGTCGCAATAGAAGGCTTCTCGAATCGGATTTAATGAACTGTCAAGTATCAGAACCACCGGTGGACGCGCGATTTTCCAGTTGAACATCCTCCCCGCGGCCTGTCCCATTGTCCGCGAATAATGCCGCCACCCGTTGTACATGCGTGTTGTGCCGATTATGTCACGTATTGCAACGCGTGAAATGCATACAAACAAAAACGTCCCCGCACGCCGGTTCCAGGCCGCGAGAGACGTGTTTCCGAGGCAACGGCGTTTCCATCCAGCGCCAGCGCCCAGACATGTCGAAAGTGCTGGCATTAACGCGAGAAGGAGGAAGTACGATGTGCGGCGGCGGTGCCACGGAAACCGGACGGACGTTATCGAAATTATTATGTGAAAAGTAATGCGCGCGGCGCGCGTCTCGCTTTCTCGGCGATAATAGATTACTTTGGATTATGTAATAAACACGATGAAAAATGTGCGCCAGGAAACAACGCCTGATGAAAGTCTTCCGTATTCGAGGGAACGAGAGTCTCTTAACGTTAGATCGCTCGGTATGCATAAAATCTGCATCGCACGGTTTACTTTTTAAATATCTAGATTACAAACTCGCGCTCTTACTCGTTCTTGTTTCTTTACGACTCTTGTATAAAATATTCGACGTAATCACCATAATTTCTTAGACGTAATTACTGCAAAATGTTTGACGTGTAATAACTAATAATAATCGCATCGTTTAATTTCAAAATTGAAAGTAGTTCACTTTATACTAAGATAGACAAAAGTAGCATTGAGAAGAATTCGTTTCCACGCGTTGCGTTCGCTTCCACGTATTGTGATATTTATTCGTTGCAACTTTTCGCAATGTTGTGGGAAGTTATTGTCATTAGCACGTTACTCTGTATCGCATCTTCCAAAGACGTTATAGTTCTCAAAGAGAAATCGAATTGCATGTACGTATCCATACATAAATTATTATTAAAACTATAATTTAATGAATTATTATATCTCATTAAAATAAATCAAATTCGTTCTAAAAAATTTTTTCCGTCACATTTTTTTTTCTTTTAATTTCTATATTAATAAGAGAAATAAGTATAGAAATAAAAAAGAAATTTGTATAAGTGTGACGATAATCTAATGATTGGTTAATATGGGACATAATGGTATAATAACGGATATAAGAAAAGCAATGTAACTCATAGTTGAGAAAAAGCATACATTCGTTATCTTCTTTCAGTCTTTTATCTAAATCTTTATGTGAAAAGAATTGTTATCGGAGAACAAAAGCAGGTAGGGTGAGAACGTTAATTGCCGGCGTTATGGCCGACTCGTACATCATCCTGGGGATAGATTAGTGGAAAAGCGTGCGCAGGATGCGCCTGGCTGAGCGAACGAATATAGCTCTCAGTTCGAAAACGGTGCGGCGCGGCGCGTTGTTGGAGCGACTAATGGACACCCCAGGTGAAACCATCAATAACGCGAGAAATTCTTAATTAATTGCCGCATATGGTGGCTAATTAAATGCGATACACGCCACGACGCTGGCGGCAGACATGCCTCCCGCATCGTCCTTCCGCTTTTTCTCTCTCCTCCACACGCTTCCCTCCATTCCTTTATTTTATCCCTTTCTCCTTTTCCTTCCCCTTCCCCCCCTCCCTCTCTCTCTCTCGCGCTAATATTTTTTCTCTCATCCTATCCGTGCGTGATTTAATTTTTAAAATAATTTGCCAATTTATATATAAATGCGTTTGGATAAAAACCAATAAAAATCTGTATGATTATCTTCATTTAGCCGTTGCAAAAGGGAATGAAAATATTTTCGTGCGTAATGATCATACATAATAATTAAATATTATTAACAGGAACAAAAAAGAAATATATACAAATATGTTTACAATTCCATTATTATCTAATTAAATTCTATAAATTATGTATTTATTTCTCTCTATATATTAATACGATTCTCTTTGTTTTCATAATTACAATATTCGATAAATTTAAACATTAATATGAAAGAAAGAATGCAATACAAACGTCGCACTCTGTTCATATTAAATTTCGTGAAACGTTTTCTTTTGACGTTAATAATAACGCATTTGAAATGTTGCTTTATCCAGACCTGCGTGCACCCGTTGCTACGTGCACAACGTTGCAGCTTATGCCAAGAGCGAGAACATTGGCATGCAACTTGACAGGTCACGACAGAATGTTCTTGGCATCCCAACGGCAGCAGATTGAAGCCGTGCACGAAGCAACCGTCGCTGTCATGGCCACGGGGGATCTTCTAGTATCGAATTTTTTTGTATCTTGGATTCCTTTGAACGCTATTGTTAGATATAACCTGCTGTGCACGCTAAATATTCCAAGGGGTCGACAACTATTCGAACTTGCACACAAACGCATCATAGATTTTATATTTAACTGTTTTGCTTAATCATAATAAAAAACTTTTAAATAAAATTAAACGAAAAGGCTCGAAAACGTTTAACATGTTAAGTGTCGTGTAAAATAATCACACATTTAGAAATGTACTGCATTCAATGAGAGAAAGGTAACAATTATAAATTCATAAAGAGACCCGATTAATGTAATTATCGAACTGTACATGTAAAATTACAATTATTTTCAATAATTTGTATATTTTTAATATTTTTGTAATTATTAAATAAATTATCATTTTATAATAATTTGACATTCATTATTAACATCTTTTTGCTTGACGGAAGATTAATCTTTTTTTAATAAATGCTAATCTGCTCTCTTTACTTCTATCTTATTTAATTCTTTCTCCCATAAATTTTTTTTTCTTTTTTTCAGAAAGATTCCACCTCACAGAAGATTTATATAAGGTTTTCAAATTTTCTTTATTGTCCTTTTGTAAAGCTACTCTGTTATTAAAGTTACTATTATCATTATTATCAAGTAGTTATATATGTACATGAAAATGAGCTCAACCATATTTTATTACTCGCACATCTCAGATTTCTTTCCGGTCCGATATTCATACAGGACACAGGCAGCCGCTGAACCGTTGGCATCATGGAAAATGAATCGTCGCTCGATCCTCGTCGCTCCGAGCTCTCGCATGCACCTCTCCACGCATCGATGCGTGCATTCGAAACGCCGCGCCGGAGAGACTTCTAACGCTCGACGGCGGCGAACGTTACAAGGAGAGTTACCTGGTCCCGGATGACTTGTTAATAAACCGCCGCGGTTTGGCTTGGCTTGGTATCGCGTGTCACGAAATTCCATTTGTCTGACTCATATGTGAAAGAATGCACATATCACGCGGCGAACACACGTTATTGTGCTCGAGCGCGTGCGTTTATCCATACACATGATCTACGTATACGCGAATATATTCTTTCAAGATGCCCCGGCATCGATCGTGAGACGCTCGATCGCTGTCAACGTACGAATTGTGTTCAACTATCGAATATCGGACGCGAAATCAATGTTATGACATGTATTACATTCCGTTTTATTTTAATGGTTAAAACATACAAAAACTATATTAAAAAATAAATATTAATAATAGAATGTTTTATACATAAAATTCTCAAAATTACTCAAATATCGGACACAAAATTGATTTTATGATATATGCATGTATTTCGTTCAATTTTAATTGTTAAATCCAAATATACAAAAATTAAATTAAAAAATAAATTCATATTGCATAGAATCTCCACAACTTTATCAAGTATAGTACTGTGCATGTTTACATACTCGTATAAGATAATTATTATTAATTATAATGATTATAATTGTAATTTAATGTATAGTTTGAAAAGATCAACACACGCGTATAATTATCACATATTTAAACATCTCTCGTACAAATTATCATTAGATTTGAAAGGATGATTTCGGGCTAAGGTTAAATATTTAATCATTCAAATTATAATGAAAGGCGTTATAAAGTTATAATCTTCGTAGCAGCATGACGCGCGGGTAGATCATGATAGAACCTGTCGACCGAAAAGCAATCAGTGCAATCAACACACGTACGGTAATGATTGAGCGGCTTAATAGGACCGGCGCGTGATCTTAAACACGTGTTTCGAACGCGAGTGGAAGAAGGTGAACGTACCTTTACCAACGTCGCGGATACTGTTCTTCGGCCTGCTCGTTCGAGGTTGGTACAGCAGGCCAGTTACACGTTCGCGTGCTTTCCACTCACGTGAGTGCCGCGTAATGCTTAATATTTCACTTAGGAACTTGCGCGAATCGCTTTTCACGATTATCTGCTTGTCGACCGTATTTAAAGACACGTATCGTTTTGACCGTAGAAAAATATGTGAAATCAAACAACTCGATCTGTCCTTGATAACGAGCTTTGCGAGAAGAATAACTATTGAACATAATAATTTTCTTACGTATGCAGTCTCTATACTTGCACGTGGCCACATATGTATAATGTAAGCGAGTTCCGATCTGTTATGTAATCAAGCGGCCTTTCGTGTTTGAGAAGGTAGTAACGTATGTCGGAAAAAGTCCGAAGGTAATGTACATACAATATCCCATCTGCTTCGAAACGTTTACTCCCCATTAAAACGTTTCCCGTGTCAGCAGGGAACATAATCGTACAATAAAACGGCACTTATATATTTCTATGGAACATTGCACGATATATTCGCGTGCGAAGTCTGCCTTTTATACGGACAATGTAATACGCAGAAACTAAGCTAGCTGACAAAATAAAAAAAAATATATATACATCATGTTGTGGACCGGCAACATAAAACGCCGCATTAAACCTAATTTATTCAAAACAGGCTCGTGATGAGTTAGCTCGTTTTTACGTAATATCGACTAAAATAAAAGAGAGAAGCGCAAGGAAACGCAAAGGAAATTATGAAAGGCTATTAGTCATTTACATCGTTATTCTCGTAAAGAAGTTACCCATGGTGCACGCCCTTCTCAGCGAAAGGGCTAATTAGGCGAGAGCGTACCGGAAGATTAGAGCGACCGCCCGAGTCCTCCTCTTCCTCGTCTCCACCAAGTAGTAACGGTAAATCGAGATCAGTCAACCTAACCTCCGGGCGAATCGAAGACGACGACGACGGCGACGAGCGATACGTTCGTGTTATCTCTTCATGAACATTCGTGCATTTACATTTACAACAGTGTATTATTCTCGACGCTTAAATTACCGCTTCGATGTTTGCGCGTATAGGACAAAATTTCCTCGATAGTATAATCCGCGAATGGTGGACAGGTCTAATTTACGGAAGGCAACTAATGGAATGGAATCGCAGGCATATTGGCCCGTTCGATATGTAAAATGGGCAGAACTAGCGCGATTTTACACAGCGAGCTGTAATTAATATTTAACGGTATCGTGGGTGAAGATTTGCACAATGCGAGCACGCGTTAACGAGCAATCGCGTAATCCGAATGATACAAGCAATGATATAACCCACCGTAGGCTGTCCGGTTAATGAAAAAAAGAAGAGAATAGTTGCGTTATCGTCCAATACAAAGCAACACTGGGCGCATATCGCAACGCAGGCCGGTTTTAGGTGGGTGGTGATACTCCATAATGTATAGCGCGATTTCCATATCGGCCGCCGAATGACAATAAGCGTTCCTTGAGCACCTCGCGCAAATTTCACGTCATGCTTCATCGTACCTATCTCGACAAGAAAAGTAAGTCTCAAGTGGAATAGGGAAATAATGCCCTCTGGAAATAGCGATGTATCCAAAGAAAATCTGAGAGACAACAGCACCGTTCTTGTCTGATTGTGAGATATATTATATAAGAAATGTTCCGCATAAAATTGAATGAAGCTAAAAACTGATTTGCGTAAAATCCAATTCTTCGTTTTCCCAGAGTCGAAATATCAAACGTATAAAGCCTTGTAAATGACGCGTGGTAAGTTTATAAGCTAAATTTAGATTTGCCTATATATGGTATATTCCAAGAATAAATTCGTCGTCGTGTGCAATGCAAGCAAACGCTGTTAGAAATGTTTGTGAATTTACAAACCATATAACGTTTTGCTGTGATTTCACAATATTTGTAAATTGACAATAGAAATTTGTTGTGAAATTACAAAACTGGCGTGTCGCGCATGCGTATTAGAGATTTGCATATACCTTACCACAAAATGTTATTGTAATTTCACAATATAGATATGTTTAAATTTACGGCACATTTTTGTTGGACAAAAACTTTTGCAAGTTTTCAACAGAAATTTCTTACAGTGAAGTCGATCAATGATGCGTACACACATCGAAGAAAACGCGATTTGGCGGGTAAAGAGTTAAAAGACGGATGCACCGTTACGTTTTCGTCGGCGCGAATTCGTAGAAAAACGATCGATCCTACCGTATCGATAAATCGATACCACCGACGGCGCGCAGCGTGCGTCATAAATAATTTATCTCGCAAGGCTAGCACGTTGTACAAAGGGAAGGGGTTTACTCACCATAATCGGAGCGCGATCTCGCCGCTCGGATGCAGAAGAAGGTGATCCGCCGACCGCAGCATCTGCAACGAGAAAGAAAAATCTCTTTCATCCGCGCTAATTCACCGTTAGATCAATCGGCGCGATATGCTTCCGGCACCGCGCACGCAAACGCGATGCTGATAGAGACTGAAGGGAGTGGAAAAAAAGGAACAAAAAATCAGAAAAGATCGGAAATATCGTAAATTTCAGAATGGCGAGAGCCGAGAACGTGAACGTGGTAAAACTGGAATCCCTCGTGCGAGAAAAGCTACTCCGCGCCTCCTCGTCGTCGCCGTCAATAAAATCGCAGAAAGGACGACGAGAGTTGACCTCTCCACGCAGCACGGATGAGACGACGACGACGCAAGACACCGCAGTGGACGCTACTACCCCGGGTTGTTAACGTGAGGATATTCCCGCGGGGAAATGGTCTCGCACGGCGTGCCTTCCCGCGAGTTTATCTCTACTTCAAGATCATTGAGGATCGCATAAATAAAGCGCATTTCGAGAAACGAGCGAGCTACATTTGCTACAGTCGGAGAGGAAAAAAGAATAACGTAGGGTAGCACGGGCAGAGAGTAAAAATGAGATCCAGATTCTGGCTTCAACGCCAGAATCTGGATCTTAAAACCAGTACGAAACACGTGTACCGGGAAATTCCAGTTTTACTGCAGATGTGTGTTTTTATAAAGAATATTAGAGAATATTTTCGTCAAGAAACTAGGTTAAAGAACTTGTACATAAAAACAAGTACAAAGAACTTGATGCCAGAATCCATATTTCAGTCAGAAAGTGATTTTGCTAATAAATCATCTATATTATTAATTTACCTTTATAGGATAGGAAATAGTGGGTATAATTTGAGGCAAGAAATACAATAAAATAGTGAATTATAACAAATCTCACTTAAAAGAAAAGCTATAAGATATTAAAAATACACTCTCATTCCCTAAAATTAACTATTGTTAAAAAAAAAAACAAATATTACGTTAGAAAAGAACATTACTTCTACGAGCCCTTCGGGAAGACGAAGCCTTCCCTTGTAAAACGTGCGTGTCGAACGAAACCACACCAGCCGACTTTTTTCCGGGAATCGTTCGGGAATCGTGCAGGAAATCGTAGTTCGTAGGGAAGAACCATCGCATCGGTTCCGTTCGGGCAACCGGAATTAGCGTCGTTTATTTTTCCAGTCTCGAAAATCTTAAGTTCAGAACTGCACCATGCTATCGCTCCTTCGCAGCCGCGAATTAGTACGCTATAATTTGGCCACGGCGCACATTAATCTTCTTATCGTTCGACAAGGAAATAAACCCAATCTCTGCCTCGTAAAATATGTTACTGCAATATGTATATCGCGTGAATGTATATATACATATATTATTAAATAATTTCGTTTCGCCTATACAACAATGGTAAGAAGCGTGTGAATAACGTCACTCGATATCCTAATTCAGATCTTCGTTATTATTTCTTTCGACATGTGCTAGTTTAAGATTTCCATTCGCACGATCGTTAGAGATCAGCCTTGAAGCGCTTTATAGCAGCTTCGAGTTCGAATACTTGCCGCTCTCTCTCTCCCGACAAAATCAACACGTTGAAAACACCCGGCTGCGCGTAAAATTCCACTGGCATCGCGCTAAACGTAAGTGATATACGTATAAAGAGAGGCTCTTGTGTCGTCTTGTGAGAATTACGATTTAGCTTGCGAGTAGCGTTACACGATACGATCATTATCGTCGCGGACTTTTCTAGACTATTAAACCTGCGTGACAGCGGCGTAACGTTATAAAATCAAAGGAGGATAAAGAGCGCCGTGCATGCGAGATAGGCGACGTGCATAATAGTGTCGGATGATAAGAAGATAAGAGCCTTAGAAGCGTGTATACTCGGTGTCAAGTTTTCGTATCACATGCTTAGTTGGTCTTAGATTACGACTAACGATACTTATGGGAATCGACGGACTCACACTTTCTAGACGATAGAATTAAACGCGTACGCAACAGACAGAACAATACGTACTCGACGAAATGCTTAATGAAATCTTTATGAGACGCGAAACCTTCTCTTCCATTTATACAATTAACTCTTCATGATACGAGGCTTTCAAAATCTAGATGATTTTCAATTTTGAATTATTCTATCTCAAATTTCGGATACGTACAAAAAAAATGAAATGCGTTACGGATCGTATCATTGATGTATTCTTGAATGCAGAGTATGTCAGAATTTTTTCAGATATTTTTTTTTTAGAGTTCAAAAATCCTTTGAAAAACACAGACACCAATGACCCAGAGTTGGATTAGAAAGGCGGTGAAAAAAAACGGGCCACGGAAGATGGTGTAGAATTGTATTATGACTTTACGAGACAATATACTAAAAATATAAAGTTAGTAAAAAAGATAAAAAAAAACAATTATTTCATCATTTATATAGAAGAAATTGTAACTGTAGCAAAGAGTACTTAAAAAAATGGTAAACTATTTCTCGCGTTTTGTATGCACTCAAAAAGAGGACAAGACTGCTATAAAATATTGATAAAGTTGCTTTGTGCTGCCCAAATTGAGGCGAAACGACGAGAAGGTTGATGCTTGCAGATGCATTCGAAACTCTGTCATGTAGGTCCATAAAGTCCCCGTTATTCCGGCACTTGCAGATCGCTATTATCGCCGTTGTTATTATTGCGGTGTCCAATATACGAACCGCATAACAATAACCGTCCGTGCACACAACGGCGAATAATGACTTCAATTTTAAATTAGCATACATGACTGACGGGCTGCTCATCAATCCGCTTACGGTGTCAAAGTTTACAGTAACGCGTTGGTCAACACCCGTGCTTTTATTAAAACTCCATTGAAATAATTTAATTACAGATAATGATCGCTCTCGAAATTCTGGAATTAATAAACGGCCGATAAACGCGCGCTCGCAAAAGTTTCAATCATTAATAAATGATACACGGAACGACAATTTCATGACACCAAACGTCGTTACTGCGAAAGTGGATTGACCCAAATTATAATCGATTTAACGTCGCGACTACGTTGCTTTTGCGTTACAGACTTTTCATCATTTCATACATCGTACGTGCCACTATTGTCAATGATACGCGCGAACACATATCGATCTTAGAAATATTAATACACATCATTACTAAGCAAAGCGATAATTGGACATTGTATATAAACCTACAACCCCGCATCATTCGCCTCTACGATCACGGTACACCGCGCATCTTTACCGATAAACGACAACAACGCGGCGAGTATAACGACAACAACGGTAGCGTGTAAAACGCGGGCGTGCTTATCCGTGGCGCGGGGAGATTTAATCTGACCAGCTATTATATACGTGACGTACAATAACGTCCGCTCTCGGTCTGCGCGATGCTTACAGAGCGCGAGAGCGAATAGAGACGTTCGAGCGTGCAACCGCGTTGCTACTTGCTCGTGCGATGCAAAATCGATACTTTCCCCCGGCGTCGCGCCGCGCCGTGCGCGGCCCTCGCACTGACCTATCGGGCGCATCGGGTAACTGGGTGAACCTTGTAGGAAGGCGATAATAAATTAATCATCTAGTTATCGGCGTACATGGGCGTAATGACTACTCTGCAACTACCTTGCTGCCACACATGCCGGATAAGTTTCCTCGATCGGTGGCGCGAGATTCCTACGTTCTCATCTTTCCTAGGAACACTAAGCGCAAAATAAGAGAACCCGACGGACGCGACGCGACGCGACGTTCCCTGTAATTTACATGGAAGAATTGTTTATTATTGTATATGCAGCGCCTCCATTATCATTAACGGATCCGCACGACCGGCTTAATATCGCATACGATCGGAATTATCTAATAATTGTAGCCTGTCTCTGATTTATGTGTATACACTTTTCGAAATCGCCTTAATCACGCGAGACCTCGAAATGCTCGTAACAACAACGCACTTAACAACGCATGTGTGTTCACGCACGTTCGCATTTATACGTCGTGTACGTTTTGATCGAAAAACGAGACGAGACGAGACGAGACGAGACGAGACGAGACGAGTAGTAATCCCTACGGAGAATTTTACGACGAGACGGATTTTACGCATCTCGTAGGCTTCGCCTTGTTATATGTATAGTTTCCTACGCCGCTGGACGTGAGCCATACCGTATATATACTCGTGTCCTTTTAAAGGCGCATCCACACGTGTGCCGGGCGGCAAGGCCGAAGGAAAGCATGGGGTTGTGCGTGCAACTCGGAACTGGCTATAAATAGGAGGAATACAGGCGCGATATTTCCCTTTAATCCGTAGAAATTGCGCGATATCGCGCGCGAGCCGTGAGTTCGGGGACCGGTTTCCGCTAACGCGTTTCCGAAGACACGTCTTTCCGCGCGCGCGCGCGCGCGCGTCATGTCTTTTAATGAAGAGGTTCCCACGAATATCCTAATTACCGCGCGAGATTATTATTACACGACATGTGTGTGCGTATGCCGTTAAACACTGGAATCTATTCGATCAATCGTCAAACCCCGATAAGTTGACTGTAAAATTAAACGCAAGAGCTTAGTACTCTCGACGGTGGAATAAAGTGCGAGATAAAGATGGCACACATCGCGCGATTACTTATTCCTCGATCCACTCTCAAAAGTCTCAAATGATAATTCCTTTTTTTTTTTATTAATCACGTTTCGTCACACGCCATTCGTAAACCCGATACCCATTGCACGAAACACACGATAATCCGTCCGCAATATTCGTCTTGTGGATTTACTAATTTGGAGCGAACGAGTGAAAGGGGACCGGTCAAATTATTTCCCTGATAGTTGTAACCTGTTGTTAAGTACGTGCGTTCGGCAAGAGGCCGCAGCCTTAAATCGCAAATGGTAATACGACGTTGATCGTAATGCGATATTAAGTATAATATACGATTTCCAAGTTAACGACGGTGCAGCTTGCAATCAGTCCCCAACGAGCTTAAACAAAGAAGAAGGTCGTCATGCGCGTCTGGCTGGTATCGTAAATTAAGATACGTGATTCTTTAAAGCATATAATTCTACATAAGAATTATTAAAATGAAGATTATAGAAATAATGAAAATTAAAGCGTTCAAAGCAACATTGATGTAACTCATTTAAAAAATTGCGACAGCAATTTAAGTTTAATCTTCTGAAATTAAAGATTAATCTCTTCTCTTCGTGTTCACAAGTGGAAACTCTAAAATAATGATAACGTGTCGCACAAAGTACTTTTTTGGGGGGTCGGATATTATTACTTTTAAACTCATCGCCCCATCGGACGTGTCTTTGAGACACGCAGGATATTTTCAACCATTAATAATTTATACACGACGTTTCAACGCGTTGTACCTCGTGGCGCAGTGGGATGTAGGAAGGGAGGCGTTTACGATATCTGCCGATAGTTTCATAGTTCGTATCCGCATTATTACGCGTGCGCGTATCGGAAGGTAGATCCGCACGAGAGATAAGCCCGATCGACGAGCGGAGAGAGAAAAAGAAAATAGCTCGCGAGATTAATGGAGCCGCGACCGACCGTTCGCGCGCGCGCGCGCACGAGGATAGGTCGAGGTTCTCAACACTTTCACCGAATAATACGTCGGCACGTAACGATCGCTAATTGCATCTCGTAATTTTAATTAATCCGCGTCGCGTACAAGGCGTGCCGGCAGGAAGACAGAAATTCCTGCAATCACCGCCGTTGTACGAAAGACGTGAATAAGTGATACTTCCACGCGCGTAGCGTCTCTCTCTCTCTCTCTCTCTCTCTCTCTCTCTCTCTCTCTCTCTCTC
>NW_017300299.1:178814-228012 GCF_001594075.2 Trachymyrmex cornetzi
CTCTCTCTCTCTCTCTCTCTCTCTCTTCCGCGAAGATTCATCTCGCGTACTTCGAGTAAACAAGCTGCCGCGGTCTTTCGTAATGTCTTCCGATATTTCATTACGAATTGCATAACCAACGCTGCTAACATGCGAGATCACCCGCATTATTAGTTATAGAATTTTTCAGTCTGTCATCGACAGAATTGCGTTTGCCACGTTAAGTTTATCGTTCTATTGTCAAAGAACTGTAATAAAACATTTTCGCGAAATACGTGAAAATTTATTACTTTCACGGGTGTCTATGAATAACGAAGTAATACGTAAAATAATTATACTGTTTTGACATTTATGATTACATAATGTAGAAGATGTAAACGCGACCGACTGATAAATGAAGACATAATTATAGTCTATAATGGATTCGTATTGCGAGCTGGCAGAAAGGTTTACGAGTAGGATTTCGAAATGTTAACAGGCGTCCCGAAAAAAAGCCAAGTGGCACGCACCTCATGGGAATACTAAATTATCAATTCTCTCTCGTGAGAAACAATAGCGTGGAGAAAGAAAGAAGGAATCGCGGGATTATATTTATACTTGTGAGAGGGAGACGCGTAAGAGGCGGGAACCCTTCGATTCCTCTCTTACAATCTATCTATTTTACAAGAATCCTAATCCCACACTTACCCGCGCGATTCCTAATTCTTCTTGCACGCGATCTCGTAATCCTCCTGACGGACCTCATCAGTTTTGAAAATCCTCCTCGTAAAATATAGCGGATTTTCTCGATCCGTGCGACACGCTGATCGATGAGATTATAACGAGAAACGATCGCCCGAAGCGAACTTCTCTGTCGTCGTTATCTTTGGTCCAAAGCTATACTTTAGTTATACTTTAACGTAAGAGAAACTATCTATCTCGATTTACTATCGTAATACTTCAAATCTTCTAGCCGACGCGACGTCATTCTAATGCATATCGATAATAATCAATTATTCTTACAGAAAATTTTTCGTTAATCTCTTCATCTGAATTCGAGAGAGAGAGAGAGATATTCATATATAATATTATACAACCAAACAAACGGAAATTTTTTCATAAAATTGTAATTTAGATCAAAATTTAGATCAAAATTTATCTTCAAGTCCTTCCTGAAGTTTTATATAATTATTACACATATTAAATATGGATATAAATAATGATAAATATGACTCTGAAGAAAAATCTAATGTAAAAAAAAGGAAGTAAAAATTGCCAATTAAGAGCCAACGCGGTTAATCATTATTGCTCCAACTCTCAACTGAAACAGCCACGAAATTTTATTTCGCTGTAATATAATTTTCATTCGACATAGCAGCATTAAAATTTCTCCGTATCATTATCATTTCTGGATTAATGGAGATGGCTTGTCTCACTAACGATACATCGATTGAAGGCATATTAATTGTATAATGACTGGCGTTTATACATTAGTTTAT
This sequence comes from Trachymyrmex cornetzi, assembly GCF_001594075.2. Taxonomy (NCBI): domain Eukaryota; kingdom Metazoa; phylum Arthropoda; class Insecta; order Hymenoptera; family Formicidae; genus Trachymyrmex; species Trachymyrmex cornetzi. The sequence goes on from NW_017300299.1 coordinate 180,272, forward strand.
CTAACAATTGACCACTGTTATAATACACCTTAATTATGAACTTTTTCCTATTCGCAATTCTGACTTCTGCAATAACTAGATGACCATTATGCAAGATATCATGCGCTGTTCACATGTAATTATAGGACATTCGCTATCATTCGGTATATTTATGTATTAATAATAGCTTGTATTTGCATTGAGAAAGACCGAAATCGTTGGTCTCACACACACACACACACACACACACACACACACACACAAAACAAACGTATGCACGTTTGTTAAATATTAATAAAAATTTCTTTACGCCAAGGTTGGCAAAAGTCCACATTTTTTGGATAAAGTCCATGCCAGTGGTAAAAACCGGTATTTTCCGGAAAGAACTAGCAAAAAAACTGGTCTTTTCTATTAAAAATAATCAAATAAATAAATTTGATTATTTTTAATAGCTCGTGTAAAGATATACGGTAATCTCGCGCTTTGATATCACTGCTCTTAGCGCGAGACACTACACGGAGAGAGAATTTTCTCTTAGAATTTAGCCTGAAAATCATGATAATAGTGGGACAACATATTTTAGTATTTCAAAAAATTGTATATGAGTTTCTTTAATTTACTAATATGTATTATTAAATTTACTAATAATGTTATAATTTCTAAAGAAGCAAAATCTTTGCATAGTTAATTAATACACATAGTAAACGCGCTTGACAAGGTAAGAGAAAACAAATATATTTATTGAAAAGAAATAGAATTGTCTGTTTTTACTTCAATATACATATTGTGCTTAGAATAAATTTATATATAGTTATTAATTGTCTTTAAATATTATCACTGCTTTGATACGAAATTATTTTGAAATAATAAAATATATTTATATATATTTATTAAAAAATAAAATATAAATAATAAATAGAATCTATTTCTTTAATATTTTACTTTAATTAAAACTTTTAAAGCTTCTACGAGTTTTTTCTATACAGAAGCTATCTATTTCACGGATTATCTTTTGTATCTAAATTTATTAAAATGCCAATGTTTCGTGAACATTACTGTTTATTTCATCAAGGCAAGGAGCTTGATACAATATCACAGGTCTGATGAACTAAAGTGCAATGTTCACGAAATATTGCCATTCTAATAATGAATTTTTATTTTAATTTTTATAATTTATTTAATTTTAGTGCCAAGCTGAAAATTGCAATTTGGCGGATGCTACCAAATTATGGATAACATTGATAAATAATGAATAATTGAAACCATATAAAAATATTTTAGAAAAGAGGTTTTCTGAAGCTGTTACACCTGCACATATGCTAGCTTATCTATTGCATCCGCAATATGTCAATACAGAACTGTCCGAAAAACAAAAAGATATTGCACGAAATTATGCAGCAGAAATATCGCCTGAATTTGTACCGTTAATTGTATCGTTTCAAGCAGAGGCTAAACCATTTCCAAAATCGTTCTTTTCCGAGAAAGTCAGAAATATGAATGTTCAAACGTGGTGTAAAGCGCGTTACATAAAAATAGTAATTTCTCCGAAGATTTCATTAATTTTGTCATTCACTTATATAATTGTCCAGTCAGTTCAGCATCAATTGAAAGAGTGTTTTCCAATTTAAGTTTTATTCAAAATAAAATTCGAATTAGATTAAGAATCAATGCAGCAAATAAATTAGTTTTTTGTTATAAGATGTTAAATGATAAAAAAGAACTAGATCTCAATTGGTAAGATTTTTTTTAATAATGCGATGTGTATTTTATTATATACTCGTATAAAATATGTTAAATGGTAAAAAAGAACCAGATCTCACAACAGAATTGGTAAGATTTTTTTTTTATAATGCGATGTATATTTTATTATATATAAACTATATAAACATGATAATATCGCATATTAATAGTCAGTTTTATAGTTTTCACCAGTTCGTTATTCCAGTGGATAAACTCCGGACCGGTAAAATCCGGAATTTACCTTGGCTTTTTCCACCCACTGGACTTTTCCTGCCAACCCTGCGCACCGTCAACCGCGTTGGTTCTTAATTGGCAATTTTTGCTTCCTTTTAAATATTGATGACATATTTCTACGAATTCTTTCTATTACCGGCTACGTTAATAACAAATCTATTTTGCTATATCAAAGATATCATTTGCAATTCCTAAATTTAGATTTGCGAAAATTATTAAGTACACAGAATATCGATAAAATATCTTTATCTTTCTTTTTCCTTCCATTAAAATTCTATTAATACACATCAAAATAATAGTGCCCACGACACTGACATATATTGCTCAATAACACACGATTGGAGCAAAGGATTTAAATCAGTTCGGCGTGAATCGATTTCCTATCTCGGGGCGGATTAATCGTCGATAGAACACGTGGGCTACCGGATCACTCTGCCCACACTTTATACGCGGTCCACGCTTCGCCGGCACGTAAGTTCGAGTGGGTTACACCATATACTTTCTTCGTTAACTCACTGGGAAACAGGACTGGCGCACAAGTGGGAAAGAGAGAGACAGAAGAAAGGGAGCAACTGGAGAGATCAGCATTATAAAGTTGGATATGCGGCTGCTTTATGTCGACTCGTGCATGCAATGATGTCGCTCGTACTTTTACGTAATACGAGCTCACCTATAAGAGGTAAGTTTAGTTTCGCATCTTCGAAAAGATAGCATCGCTAGATGAACGAACGTACATCCAAACAAGATGTTATGGATCCGATTTCGAAAGCGGATAATCGAGAGAGAGAGAGAGAGATTCTTCCTATTTTTTTTCCTTGCAGATATGATTACTCATGCTGGTAAATTTCCTTTGTCTAATATGAAAATCGTATTCAATCGATATCGTATAAATAATTCGCTATTAAATATGTAACGATATGAATGAATGTATTATTAAATATGTAATTTGTTTTTCAGATGTTGGGTGTGCCCGAGTTAGCCAACACAAATTCTGAATGTAAGCGCATACGATCTGCGTACATTAATCGCGTAAAGTGAAATTTGTAGAAAGATGTATCACATTTTATCTCTCTTAATTTTATAGATTTACTACAGTAGCAGCCACGCACGCAGAGTAATGAAAGCATTTCAAAGTGCAACATTAATAAAATTAATTAATTCTACCTTCGAAGTAAGTTGTAAGTAAAATATTCATGCACGATATAAGTAAAATATAGGAGAAGGAGCTCCATCTTGTAAAGCTTCCGATTTATGAATAAATTTTCTCAAATGCGAATACCTTAGCAAAATAGTTAATAAATTAAAAACTGAAATTGCTGTATGAAGATATGGAAAATAAATGATCTCGAGAGAATCAAAGCGTACTTGTACATTTTCCAAGTAAGTATTATTTTCGGAGAAATATAAATGGAAATACGCAGCTCGCTCATCACAGGGTATAAAACATACGAGAGCGCATAAATCTGGACGTTGACACGTACGTTGCACCATGCATTTCCGACCATTGTGCATCCGCGCTTCCCGGTTTTCTCTCCTCCGAACGAGCGACGCGCTTCCTTGCAGCGTAATTGGGAAGTTTCCGAGAGACTCGTTCGTTCAATGATCGGTCGATCGATCGATACCGCCGTCGCGGTAGCGTCGTGGCACCGCAGCCTGCGCAAGAACCTTGGAATTCCGCAAATTCCTGCGGTACCGTTTGACGCACCCTGCGTGTACGCTTTACACACGAGAGCTTCTTTCGACACTACGCGCAGATCCTCCTCAGGGTCAATGGCGTAGAGTCTAGACGAAGCTTCAAACTAAGGAAATTCCAAATATAATAGTCCATTTCACCGCTCTTTCTATACGAAATGATAAAATCTATGTCGCCACGTTGTTCTTTTTATTGAACCGATAACGTAGATAAGAATCCAATGATCAAAGCATTGCGTCAACAATCACTAATTAATCTGACACAAATTTTGAAGTTGATGCACAAAATAAATACATGACGTGTACGTTATCTTTTACGAGTCAATTATTCTCTATGCGATATGTAATCAATTTTTTCATAGTTTGTCGGTGATTTTTATCGTGATTATTAACGATAAAATTTTCATCGCAGAAAGACGTAAGCGACTTTAGATTAATTTCAAGGCTTTCGCTTACGCTATTGACTTGGGATACGTAGTCGCGGCCACGCACCGTACTGTCGGACACAGAGGTCCGCGCGTGTACACATATCTTTAATATCTTCGCGGCGAATCGACATTCATTAGGATGCATTGGCATTCTTTCTGGCCATACATACTGACATCAGGGAAGGAACGAACGGATAATGGTAGAATCTCTTCCTCGTGCGGCCTTAACGACCAACAACAAGTCTACTATCCCGCACATCCCTAACGTCCTGCATTGTACTTCCGCCGATTAGCTACGAACAACGACTAATAGCTCAAGTTATCATTTTGCCAGCGCACATCCGCATAAATCAGATTGCTATATTAGATAATTTATAGCCTCGCAAGTATAGAATTAATCAAACTCGGTAGCTTAAGAATAACAGTTATACAATAAATAAAACTTATTTGGAATTACAAATTTAAGGTTAAAACAAGATTGATTAATTTTGAAATAGCTGCGAAGATATGTTAATTGGAATCGCGTCAATAGGTATACCTGTTATTAACGCATAATACGTATTGTAAATTATAACGTGTAATAATAAATAAGTACAACTCGTAAAAATAATCATTTTGCGGCTCTAACCGCAGACGACGTCATGAAACGCGTTATTTTTACCGGTCTGCGTAACACACTGAGAGAAAGGATTTTGTTAATTTAGCAAGCCACCAGTGACCGGTGATCGGTAAATATGTGACAACAAATTATGTTGTTGTGATTGCTGCTAGTCTGCTATACCAACCAATTATTAGTAACAAACTATATAGAATCTAATCTGTCTTTTGGATAGACTTTAGCTCGTTTACATAGAATTCGTAGATGATGGTGAAGTCTTAAGTCGTAGGAAACCGATCAAGCACAGTCAAGTATAGGGAGAATACTCGACTACTCAATTTCTTACGATTTGAGACCCTGCAACCGTCTACGACTTTTATATATATATATATATATATATATATGAGCCTCTTATTTGCTAGCGATACTATTGATTATTTGTTACATTGACGATCGTTTTTTTAACAAATATCACATTTGCTTTCCCTTGATTTGTTCCTATAACAAAATCATTTCTCTCAGTGCAAATCGTCAGTATGCAGAAATAAATCGATTCATCGCGTATGCGGTGCAGCATTAAGAAGAAGTGCTGGCTGCATTGGTGCGGATGACGTCAGCAGTGACGATTGATTAGGCGGAAATAAGCATCGAGGAGCCTATATAACCCCGCATTAGCCTAATGACCGCAAACGCAGGTGATCCGGTGATCTACGATCGATGCTCTCTCTCTCTCTCTCTCTCTCCCCCTCTCTGTTGGCACTCGCAACAAGATATCCGCGGTGAATCCTATGGATAATCGCCACGGGATCACGGTCACGGATCCTGAGCTCGCATTCGTCGTATACGCGTGTTTCGCGAGATAACAAGTTGCTCGCGCGCTCTCGTATCGCTGAATGCGCTCTCGCGAGGCGCGTACATACGCGCCTGTTTATTCAAAGTTAAAAGGGGGAGAAAAGAACGACGCGGACCGATAAGGTAATTTATATTCCGCGTTAAATACACACCGAGCCGTTTTCTTCAGCCGCTAGTCTAGTAAACGGAGTAATGACGTTACTTGATAAAGAACCTTAATCAAGCCCACGGATGATAAAGCGGGCCTAACGAAGATGTAAGCCCGGCGATTAACCGCGCTGGAAAATCCTAACTGTCGGTTATCGAGATATTGATTTCGCGCGTTTCGTTGCGTCTAGAAATGTACTTGTGTTATGCAATGATCGCAAATACGTTCTAAAATTCCAATTTTCTGAAATTATTTACCTATACACGGAGAGAATTTTTTCTTAGAATTTAACCCGAAAATATAACGGTCGTCGGACAACATTGTATTTCGAAGAATTTTAATGTAAATCTCTCTCATTCATTAATAAAACTACAATAAAGTATAAAATAAGTTTGATCAATTTTACTGAAGTGCATAGTAAAAATCTTTAAAATATTGCATTGTCCCACAACTACCATATTTTCAGAGTAAATTTTAAAAGAAAATTCTCTCCGTGTAGCATAAATCTCTCTTTATATCCTAAGATACTCAGAAAATTTAAACATTAAATTTATATTTACAATTTTAATAATCTTATAAATTTAAATTTATACACGCTATAGATTTTAATTCGTGCATTAAATTTAGGATGCAATATACATTTTTACTCTCTTTATATTATAAGTATAATACTAACGCGACATTTTAATGTCTATATATATTAAATAAATTGTAAATCAGTCTCCAAATAATACGCAATATTATTAATTTAAAAATACATTAACTACCATGGCATGCATAGAAACAAACGCGGAGTCATGCCGGCAGCTTTTGCAGGCAATCGATTAATAATTAAATGCCGTAATGATGATCGGCGCGCGCGAGCGCGTTTCTATGACGATTAATCGGTCTTGCGAAACACACACAGCAGCATGCAACGAACATATTTCACGATTATCTACGCCATTTCGTGCCAGTTATCATCCCTCCTCGATGACAAGATAAAACGAATTTCCACGTGTACTACTTCAAAAACAATAGTTTTCTATGCGTGAATTAAAACCGCTAACTATTTAAAGACAATGTAATTATAGTTGCAAACGCGTGTAATATATAATGCACATATCAAAGCCAAAATCAATGTAAGTGTACAAATTCGCAAAGCTGCTCCCGAAATAAAGAAAATGGGAGAAATTCAATTAAGGTGCAAGAGAGCACGAGTGACAGACAGCTAAATCAGTTAAATGTAAAAGCGAGAGCTAGTGGTTGTGTTATTTTACGTTACGAAAAACGGACAACGGATCGATAAACGGGCAATTAATCGGTATTGGATCCAGTTGAATTAGCATTTAAAGGACCTGACGCCTTTTAAGACCAGGGGCTAAACGCAAAATGGCATGGGAATTCATTAAAGGCAGAATTAATAACTCCACCGTCCGTCCATCAGTCTAATATGACTCTGTCTTTTACATCCCAGCCCCTTAGGCAGGGCAAAAGTCTTTACGTGCCCATTCCATCTTCTACACCTCTCGTTCTCTTACCTCTCCTTCTCGACCGACCCTTCCTCTTGGATCGGAGAGAAATCAGATTCCCTCCGTCTCTGTATTCATCCCGCCGACGTGGACCATTATTATCGCTCCGCGTGTATTCGCAGAGCGATTTAGCAATACAAATCGATACGGAAGACACGATTCATACACTACAATGTTTCTTTTTTTTTTCGCGCAAAGGCCGCTCCTGAAATATTATCGTGGCGAGCCAATTAACTTTCAGCGGCTACGCGATAAATATTTCAAGAGCCAAAGATTGAAACTGATTTCTTTTTTATATCACTCGTTATTATTTTTTACTTAGATAAAAAGTGAAAGCGCAAATCGGTGCTATTTTTTGTTTAATGAATTTCTTAATACAAATTCGACGACTTATAAGTATTCATGTATGTACATACGATTTATTCAAATTACATTCGAATTGTATATTCACGATACGGAGTCCATTGCTTCAATGGCTCTACCGTTTATCATGTTTTTATCCGCGCAGGAAATAAATAACGGTGTTTCACAGATTCTATTTATCGTGCAAATACAGTTTAAAAATTTATCATGCTGTATTAAATTTATATTTGCGCAAATTGTCTGTCGGAAGTGTGACTTCCAATTGTTTGCGACGACTGTGCTACATCAAGTACGGACGATCGCATCCTAAGGCTATAATACATTTATAGTCGTTACTAGAATCTCATCTTAGAAGTACATCAGCTAAGATGCTTGGAATGAAGTGTTATATTCTGAAACGCGAACGATTCAATAGTTACATTTTGATCAGAAATCAATTTCAGAGACTCGGTGGAGGAGAGGAACGATACAAAATGACACAGGAAACGTGCCACACAACTGTCACGAAAATAATTAATTTTGCAACTACAAAAGAATAAATAATTTATTCAGACAACAGATCTGTTATCACCTAATATCTCTTTCTTTTTCATTTTGCTTTCTCGATTTCTTATTGATACGACACTCACTCGTTAAAATACCTACTAATCGCGCGATATAATAAATACCGACACCCAAATTCTCTTCAAAGTATCATAGTACATGTTTTGAAGATTTTTCACGATAAATATAAACTTTCTTTTTGTCGTAAAAAATATTTAAAATGATCTAAAATGCCAAATTCACCTCAATTTAAGATCCTGACATGCTACATAAATTTTGCCATTTTGTTCAGCGCGATAAAGCCTTTCAGATATAGGTATACTGTGACACTTTGGAAAGAAAAAAAGTAACTTTAATGTGCTTACGGATCGTAAATCGCAGTTACTCACTTGCGCGGTCTACTAATCAATTGTAGGGAATACTCGCGCGCGCGCATTTAACCTGGTAGGTACTTGACTTGATCTCATCCTGAGTAAAACTATGACACACAGAATGGCTTCAATTGCTACCTGCTGATTAGAATCTTGCCGCAAGAATGATAACAATGTGACCGCGTGTGAACAGTAGCGCGCTGAATGATACAAAAACGACAATGAAATATCGAGAAATGCGTGCCAGCTCAATTCATGGAAATATACACATAATAACTACATATAACGTCCTCTTCATATATAATTACTCAGCCAAAATTCAAGATCAATATAGTTTTTTACAATTAACAAAGCGTTCAAAGCATACAGAGTCAACTTTCATTATTGTTCATTTCAAAGTAATTTCTTGATATAGTAAAATAGATACGGCCAAATTAAATTTAAATACTCCTGATGATTAGAGGAAACGATTGGAGAAAAAAAGATATAGTTTTGTTGATAAGATTACATTTATTAAATAATATTGATTTTGTTACAAACCAAAAGGCCAATTGAAGAAGTATATAAATACGAGATAAGTTTATTTGTGTAATTAAGAATTACGGCCCAAAAATATTGATTTTGTTACAAACCAAAAGACCAATTGAAGAAGTATATAAATACGAGATAAGTTTATTTGTGTAATTAAGAATTACGGCCCAAAGAAAAATGCACCCCGACCTAACCACGACCTAATCACAAACCCTACCCCCGACTTAGCCACGACCGTACCCCCGATCTAACCACGACCCTACACTGAAAAAAATGCATGTAATTTTACATTGGAAATTACATGTTTATGACTGGAAAATTACTTAAATTACATAAATATGATTGGAAATTTACTGCACTGTTAAAAAAGATATAAAATTTAATGTACTTTTAACCCTTGAACACCACACTGGGTTACGGTAACCCAGTCCCTTTAAAAAAATGCGCGGCGTTTATGAACGGTCAGAAGTGTGGAGTGGGAGCAATGGGGGGAAAAACTTTTTTTGCATTGATGCATTGGATCCCAGGATAAAAGCAAAAGAAGACTCCACGCGGTTACCGTAACCCATGTGAAATCAGGTGGCGAAAATAGTGTTATGTTCGAGGGTTAAGTTACAAAAATTGAATTAAATTTTATGACTACATTAAATTTTATGTATCTGTAACTGAAAAGTATATTTGTGTACATGTACATGAAATTTAGTGTACGTTTCATAAAATTTTACGAAGTTTAGTTTTCATTGACAACACATTAAAAATATTTAATGTGTTGTTAATGAAAATGAAGTTACAAATAACTTAAATTTAACGTTTACTTACATTAAATTTTATACAAATTTACATAAAATTGAATAAAAAATGTACTAAACTTCGTAAAATTTTATGAAACGTACACTAAATTTCATATACACGTACACAAATATACTTTTCAGTTATAGATACATATAAAATTTAATGTAACCATAAAATTTAAGTTAATTTTTATAACTTAAAAGTACATTAAACTTTATGTCTTTTTTAACAGTGTGGAAATTGTAAATTTCCAATCATATTTAGGTAATTTTCCGGTCATAGACATGTAATTTCATACATTTTTTTCAGTGTACCCCGACTCTTCCCCTACCTAACCCCGACCCAACCCCAACCTCGCGACCGACAGCGAATTTTCATATAGACAGCGGAAAAGGTAATAAATATATGTATAAATATGATAATCAGGAGATGATACTACCAATAGATACGTCAACGCCAAACCACCAGGATAAAGATTCGAACGGAGAACGGACGATTCAGGAAGCTCACAGGGACGATCAAGTCAATACGCAAAAAAAGGACTGACAAAGCCAGAAATATTAACAAAAACGTTTTATATTCAGATACTTGTGATTATTTTTATCATATATATTTTATATCTTTATTTCGATATATGTAAATTTCGACGAACTGTACACGGAGAGAATTTTTTCTTAGAATTTAGCCTGAAAATCATGATAATAGTGGGTCAACATAGTATTTCAAAGAATTGTATATGAGTTTCTTTAATTTACTAATATGTGTCATAATAAGATATGTAATATATTTTATTAATTTTACTAAAGGGTATAGTAAAATTTCAACATTTTAAAATATGTTACACAGTTTATGATTCTTTATTATTTTAAAAGAATAGATGCTAAATAGTCATGAATATATAAAATAGCTTATATAATTTTTACCATAGAGAGCATGATATTTTTAATCTGATTTAGTCGCTTATAATTTTACCATGTAACATAGTAATTGATCGACTGTAATCGATATTTATCGGTTATTTTCGTTGTCGAGTGTGTCTCTAGCTACGCTAGAACTTACTCACTTCAAAACATTTTACAATCTGCATTATAATTTTTACTACATTATTTATAAAAAGTCTCTTGTATATTTCAAAAAATCTATCGTTACTGATAATATTTCATTATTGTCAAGTTGGCCCAAGCTTATTACCAAACATGATGAAATTTGTAATGAATTTTGCGGTAAAAAATAAGGAAAAATTCTCTCCGTGTAGTCACACATTTTACGAACTCAATCATTGTCTAAGATATAAGAGAGATTAATTCTATTTATAATATATATCTAATACAAAATTCTTTTCTGATTTAATATCCATTAATATTCGATATAATGGGATTCGTAATTTATTAATATGTACTTGTAACGATCCCCTTTCAGAAATTGAAGAAAATGTAAAAATTTAGAAACTGTATTTCAAGTAAAACTTTAACCGAGTTTTGTCAAAATGCAATTATTAAACTGTATGAAAATTGTTTCAACTGATTTCTTTGGCAGAAATGCAATTATAAATACGGACTTGAATCGCAAACGGAATAACACGCATGCAATTTGTAACATTGCAAGTTCACGTTCGCGAATTATGACGCATTCCATACGCTTGAATGATCTATAACGCTAAGTATATCGCATCTAAATGCTCTCTTTCTCTCCTTCTCTTCATCTCTCTCTTTCATAAATACGGAATTCGAATGCAATTAGAAAGAAAACGGCGTGGCGCGCAAACAGGCAGTTATACGAACAATGCTCGATTTATATGTTAGGCGATCAAAGCACGAGCAACTTTCTAGTCGCGTGTTGCCAAGTAGCTAGTAAATCGCTCTCGGGCGTTCCGCGCCTAACAACTAACGTAGACTGTATGCAATAACAAACAACGGTAACCCAGAAAGATAGAAAAAGCGAGCGCTTATCTTCGAACGCTCGCGCGCATATTGCATATTTCTATTCGAAAGACTGGTACTTTAAAGAAAACAAGACAGAATAATACAAGTATCGTTCTTCGTTTCAAAGTACATGTAATACGTATTACATTTCTATGACTGGCCTCCGTAACAATGCAAGACTCTTCTTATTATCTTTTCAATAATTACGTTCGACAGTTATTGTAAGATATTAAGAAATAAAGGAAAGATCGTCTCTATTATTAAAGTAAATAATAAAATGTAAATTTTATATGTTACTGATTCTCATATAATCTGGATATCTTGAGAATAAATTACAAAATAAGAACTCGGCAAAACACATACCTACACATAGCGACTGTGACTTTTTGCTCGCACGAAACGCGGCTAATTAGCGTAATTCAGACTGCAAAGGGAGAGTTTACTCGCTGCTACGTTTTTCTGTTGGTCATGTCGCCGTCGCATAACCACCACCACCTACGCCCGACATGATCGCTTGCAAACAAGCCAATTTCGCGTAACGAGCGCGGACGAAGAGGAAAGTCTCACTTCGAAGAAGAAAAATTAAACCGTGCGAAGTTGGCTCCCTAAATTTTGAAAAAATAAACTTTATATAGCTCATTCGATTGCCCATCATTTACATATGTATGCATATTTCGAATTTTCGTTTGCACACTTCTGATTAAAAAGTTATTAAAAAACAATTTTGAGGGGCTAATTTCACACTAACTCCCCACGAGCGCAAATCAGATTTATCTAATCTCGGAATGTGCAAACAAAAACCTATTACTTCATGCTTTTTTGAGTATAGTATCTACGATTTGAACCCATCTACCAGAGTCGACCGTCCTCGTAACTTTAATTGTTAATAACTTTTTAACTAAGGGTTTGCAAAACGAAAATCTATCGAATGGTGTCATTTTAATTTCGTTTCTTTAGAATTCAAGCCGAAAATATATTATTTGTAGCATGAAGATAGCCCCCCAACATTTATTTGTTAATAACTTTTTAATTAAATGTGTGCAAACGAAAAATTAACTTGGTTCGGAATGTACACAAGAAAATCTATCGATTGAAACTATAGATAAATCTAATTTGCTCGTGGCTGAGAAGCTAGCTTGTGAAATTAGCTTCTCCCTCCCCAAAATTGTCTTGCAATAACTTTTTTTACCAGAAGTGTGTAGATAAGAATTCAAAGTATGCATACATATGCAAACGATGAGCAATTGAATGAGCTATAGAAAGTTAATTTTTTCAAACGTCGAGGGAGCCAACTTCTCACGGATGGGAAATAAAGGGTGCGAAGTATTACATCGTTGGCGTCTTTACGATGTCACTGAAACGGTTTCATATCGTACGATCCCCGATCAACGCAAGAGAAATTGTGAATTCTAAATAATGATAATAACAACAAGAATGATGCTTGCATTATGCTACAACCGAGAAAGCCCGAGGCTCTAAGGTCCGAAGTGCAGAGAGAAATTCGCTCTCGGATGAGATCGCGTTCGTATTTCCCTCGTGTATAGGCGAACGTAAAACCAGCGAATTGGCTGATAAATAAAAAGTATTTGACTTCCGTCAAAGGAAAGACACACTCTCGGCGAGCGAGGAGGCGTTAAAGTTTTATGACGATGCCAAGAACATCGCGTCCTACCAATTTTCACGTTGGCTCGACGATCGTCTCAACTCAGCTTGACTTGTGCAAAAGTCATGTTCTGGTATACGCGCGCAAGTGAAAACCGTCTTCTTATAATGGTCGATCAAAATGTTTAACGTGTACGATTTCTCATGGTGTTCTTGACGCAGTCGCATATATGCGTTTATCCGTAAAACGAAACTCGAGTTTACTGACGCCATGTATTGTGCATCCTGTCCACATGCAGATACGTTATTGTAAATTCATCTCAATCTTCTTTCTCTTTCTCCACTCCCTCCCCCTCTCTCTATCTCTATTGCTCCCCACACAGAAAACACGACTTTACTAAAAATATCTAAAAATTTAAATATAAACTTATATATAAATCTGAAAATAATTTTGTTAAACCATCAAAATAATTATGTACGACGCTTAAGCTGATTAGAACGTTAAAAGTTATTTTATGTGAAGTATAGATAATTTCTAGATTTGTCCAAAATTTTAAATATTAAATGCAATCGTTATCACAATGATGCAGTCAAAATTGTATAAAATGTTAATTGTATAGAAATGTTGAACTTGCCATCTTTGGTTATTGTACATTATTCGAGAACACCTACATTCGGCCATATGATATATGCGCGATTGTTCGAAAGATAATTCGATACCGGACATGATGTGTAATGAAATAAGATACCTCAACGTTACATCCGTAACGTGTACACGGCAGAAAATCACGCGCGTGCGCGATGGAGACTTTTGCAATCAGTCCGGATACTCTCGTGGGTCGAAATTGACTTCGCCGTCGCGTTAATCGCGCCTCGATCTATCGAGTACTCTCCCTTGTTCCGGACTCGAATCTATTGAACGGATCGACAGGACGCGAGAGAAGAGGCCGAGCACGAGAAATCGCCGCTCGTAAATCACCAAGTCACCCTGTGTGTATATTCCTGCACGAGAGCAGACTCACTGAAGTCACTTATTTTTTTTTTCTCCTCCGCACGTGTGCTTACTCACACTCGAGACGAAAATAAAAAAGCAAGTAGAACCCGGCCGGAAATGCACACTTTCTCATTACGCGACGATACTTTAGTTTAAAAATATATAATTCGACGAAATATTTCGCTGATACACCTCTGTGCGTGTGTCAAATTCTTTTACAACGATTATGTCAATTATACATTAATATTTTCGACAATAAGAATATTATTATGAATAGTATTAAAATTAGAACAGGATCTAGAGGTTTAATATAAATTAATAATATAAATATCAATATTTTAATAATTAAATTCGATACGCAATTCCATATACGAAACATATATTTATTACCATATCATGTATAGTCTTCAGTTGAAAACACTGAAGTGGAAGTTTCAAAAGAAAACTCTAACATCAGCATGTACCAGGCGCAGGATACTTGTCGCGCAATTTTCTGCGGTAAAAGTTACCGTGTCTCCAGATGACAGTGACGATGCGTACCAAATGATACCATTCGCTTACCGTCAGCGCGTTAATAATTACAGGCCTTGAGCGTGTCTAATGCTAGCCGACCTGCTTTAGATCGGCAAACGCAAAGTCGGAATAATCGACTTTCGTCGATAAATGCGTTTCCGTGGCGATCAGAGACGTAGGACGTTTTTGTGGCTGTGCGTGAAAGTAATTATAGTATTTCCGGTTAGAACGAGTATATCTAACATAATTTTAATACAAGCCGTCGATTTTCCACAGAGGATCGGCCTTGACCACGATGATGCTCTAATGCAATTTATTTAATTTATTTAATTTACATAGTAGATAGTCTTATTATATATAAGTATTATAATGGATATAATTGTAATTACATACTCCTCGGAAGTATATTGAACAATGTGCATTATCACAACGAACATGCCATAGTCTCGTGAGAAATAAGGGCGGAATAAATTAAATACATATTTCATTTACTCATTTTTTTCAACACACGTTACATTTTTTATAGAGACACGCAATATGCCAATAAGTAGCATACAACATACGCGTGCTTTTTCGATTCTCATCATCAATCAACAAGGAGAAAAAAAAAAGTATCGCTACGTGCAACCGTGCCATTAATAAACTCGTCCCACCTTAGGATGATAATCAAAAAATTCTGAGGAACGATATTGCGTTATTAAGGCGCGCTTGCGTCGGCGAAGGGCTACTATATCGGAAAAGCACACCTTGCGGTCCCGCATGATCATCATTTATTACGCACCAAACGGACCGAACTGCACGCGCGCTTCTTTGACGACGCAAATCGAAGGGGATAGAGAAAGAGAAGAGGAGGCGTAACGAACGCGTGTTAATTATCTTTCACGGATTACACGATCAGGTACACGCGCCGGAAGTCACGCGAGTCGAGTCGCCGCGTGTATTGGTGTATCTCTCTGAGAAATAAACGAGAGACGCGGACGAAACCGGGACGAAATGAGACATAAGCGGATTCCACGCTCGCGAAACGAGTTTATTCAAGTCCGCTGGGGTCCAACCGATTTAATCAATCCTCGTGTAGTCGGTCATGGCCAATCAGATTATTACAATCGCTCATACAGATGTGTACTGTCGGATTAATAATTTTAATACGCTATAGAGAGAAGATAAATATATTATAATACACTCTGAATCATATTGCTAGCATTATTATATCGCATTGTTATAATTATGCGAAAACAAATCAATTTCTATTAATTATAGTGCTAATAAATAAATAATTATCGAATAAATTATAATTCTATAAATTTAATCCTATTAAGGGGATTAAATAGAAGTAAAATCCTGATAGGTAGGAGAGAAAATCGCTCCGTCAAAATTAATACAGTCAATACAAGTTATTCGTCTGAATATAACTACGCTGATATGAACAGAAAGTATGACGTAACCTATCGATTTATCTTACTTGCGCCGTTCATCTAAACTCAGCTTTATTCCTCGAGAATGTAGAATGGATTATTAACTAACGCTATAAAGACGCCTTTCAATAGATCCTTAATGGCTATCTTCGTACGATGCGCTGCGCCACTACATCTTTACGATATTGCAATCTTCGACACGAAGAATATCTTCTCTCGAATTATGACGGATGACGGACAGACAACGCAGGGAAAACCACTACGGCACATCACACCAGGTCAGGAAAATATTGAGATACCGGAGGATTCTCCATAGAAGAGAAACCTTCGTATTCCTGGACATCGTGGTTAAATTGGTGGTATGCGCCGTCGCGGTGATTCCTACGTCGAAAAAATATCTCGCAGTGAGAGAAGGAAACGTCAGGAACGCATCTATCCATCTATCCATCTATCCACAGCTCCATATTCGATCACGAAAATGAAATGAGAAATAACGTGAGAAATGAAAACCATTTTTTTCCTGTTAAAAAAAAAAAACATTTCACGAAATTAAAAATAGCAGATTTTGTCCACTTTAATATATCTAGAAGATCGACGTGAAAGAAAAAAAAACACAGCGTGTAAAGAAAAAGTAGAAAGCGGTAGTTTTGTGTAAATATCGTCTGGAGAGATTCAAGATATTGAAGATAATAAAAACAAAGAAGGTTCTACAATACGTTTAGACTCGCAAAGAATTGTTAGTGCTTCGCAGCAAGAAGTTGTTAGCGATAAGGCGAACCCGCTAGTGCTGATAAAAGTGAGACGCAGTACCGACACGATGAAATCGGAGTGCAAAAAAGGAGAAAGCAAAATAAAGTCACGCAAGTGATTTGCGTTCTGTGACGTGTACAGTGGTGAGCAAAGGCGAGACTTAATTAGGCAGTACATGGTACGGTAAAAGAAAGAAAGGTACAATTTATTTACTGCGAGAAACTTTCAACGTGTAAAGGAAGAAAAGCAAAGTGTGAAACGCCCGATGTCTTTAAAGTCTTATACACATTTGCGGAAGTTATTTATC
The DNA here is from genome assembly GCF_001594075.2 of Trachymyrmex cornetzi. Lineage (NCBI taxonomy): Eukaryota > Metazoa > Arthropoda > Insecta > Hymenoptera > Formicidae > Trachymyrmex > Trachymyrmex cornetzi. Next base: position 197,557 of record NW_017300299.1, read on the forward strand.
AAGATTCTACAACAATCTACAAACTCACGATACTTTTATTACCTTGTATAATCGTGAACGCGTCAATAAAATTTCACTTGTAATCGAATTATCTTTTGATTTTTATGACACCGATCAATCTCCCTCCGCTCGTCTCTTATACCGTATATTTAGTATTTACATCTAATCGACCAATGCACACACGCAAGAATGTTACAAGGCTACCATAACGGAATGAGCACTTTGGTTGGGCTACAGGAAAATGCATAATCGACTGAATTCGAAAGTGCAACTAATTAGATTTGCAGCCGCACGCGGCGGCGACTTAACATGTGTATATATATATATATATATATATATATCCGTATGTATGCAATGCTGTACGCACCATCATGTAAGATGTAACGAGAAGCAACGTGCAATCTCCAGTAAATAAGTGCGGCCGGTATGCTTGGCCTGGTATGCAAACCAATAACGCGCGCGCGAGCTCGCACCGTCCTATCAACACATCGGAATCGTCACGATTGATAAAACACGACAGCGAAAGAGCGTTCTCTTTATCAGAAGCAGGTAGATGTGAAGAGTATGTATCATATCTATAACGTTTTCAGATTATCCAGTTGCGAGTTCAATGAATGATAAGGCGCTCATTTTCGAACACTATCATAAGTACCGCATACGATAGACTAGAAAATGATCATTTATCTAGGAGATAATCCGGCTTTCGTGAGAACGTTACGTGACTCTTGCCCCTGTGTAACTATCCACTCGAATATCTTATATCTCTGCGGAATACAGAGATAAACGTGCGTTACAAGTTTGCAGTAAGAAAATTCCGTACGGCGATCACGTCGACGAATAAGACCCTTTGCGCCCTGTAGACAAAGTAATTATTTCGAACATCAGTAGTCGCGCGTCCGGGAAGCATGAATATGCATAGGCGAGATCATTTGTATGCGCTTAAGAGAATTTCGTACGTCGTGTCGTCGTGAAAACTGAAAGGAGGGATCCTTGGAGTTCCTTTCACAAAACGCTATAAAATGCAGAGTCGAACAATCGTCCGTCTACCGAGGCGTTTAACTGACTCAGCTTGACGGGTGCAGAAAAGCAACGAGAGCGAATTTTGATAAAATATAGTAATAAACCTTTCCCTTTTTCTTTATCCGATTATCGATGGAGAAAGGATCGTATATACACCAGCCGAAGAGGTCATTCGCGTCTCGATGACGGAATCACTTTCCTTTCGATGGAAATCACGCGTGTGATTCAGACGTACACGCGCGAATTCGTGTCGCAAAAGAACGACATCTCTCGCGATCACTTAAACCCAGTTCCACAACTCGCGGTTAATTCTAGAAGCTTAAAAGCAGTCGATCTCGATTTCTTACGCGCCGCTTTAACAAACATAAATTAGAACGCAAGTTTTACACATCAATGGAAAATATAGCACGAGAAGAGTGTCTCCTTGAAACTGACGCGCGGCGAGAGGTACCGATGATAATTTTCGTACTGGACGAAGGCGTCCAGTTTTTATTGCCGGTCGAGAGCTCGCGCTTTTTTTACAGCAACGACGCGATTTTTTTGCAGCAATACGAGAGCTCGGAATCTGTCGCGTGTCCCAGTCTTCGCGGTTTGCGAGTGCAGGCGCGTGCGTGATGCAATTTCCTTCCTGGCAGTGCGCACAACGCACAAACGAACCGCCACTCATACATGCGCGGAGATAAGGCCATATCCTATCGAGCACGGAACCCAACGACACAGGCATCGTAAAAATCGCTCTCGCATGAACGCAAAAGATGAAAGAAAATTTAAGTCGCGTACTTGACTTGACGTGCCGACAAATAATACACGAGCGTACTTTCGACACGGCGCTTTAAGCTACGTTACGAACGTGTCAAAAGCGACGATAACGGCAATGATTTATTTGATAGAGCACTCGAAATCGAATGGCTCCGAAAACGAAAATATACTCGTACGTGTAACGCACGGTCTGTCATAAATATTTAGCGATTCGATAGTAAGGGGAAGACCCTCGACGCGGTGCGGTAAGGGATAAAACGACGGAGGATGAAAGTTAGCAAGTTCTCTCGAGAAACGCGAAACAATCCTCGTCGAAAAGACCGTGCTATCGAATGATTTACAAATGACACACTGTTCCGCTTCACGACTTCGTGGCTTTTCGTCTCGATATTTTTGCTCGGTACCATCGCGCGGCGCGACTTGCAATACGATCGTTTCTTCCGATCCGACATTCAATCACGAACAATCCGATTCTTAGAAGCCATTCGTTCACCTGGCGACAATACAGGACAAAAAGCAGCGAAAGAGAATTGAGAATGTACGTGCGTTCAGTTCTTTGCGTTACACGTAATGCGATACTGTAAATCTTTATAAAATATTACACAAAATATATACAAGATACTTGCTCAGCAAATATCGTCATTAATTTTCATTAATCATTTAACTGGATTATAATAAAATAATGTTATTAGAATAAATTTTTCATTAATAACAATTCTATATAATGTATTCTTCCCGTACTCTTTTTAATAATAAATATTAAAAAATATATATGTATGCACAATAATACATCTTTTATATAAATTTACTCGTAAAAAAAAAAGATTTAAAAAGAGGTTACCAATCGCCCTGCGTGCTGCAATTCGATCCATGGATCATTCCATCGCGCTACCGGAAGGAAACAGAATCTCTAGATCGGTATTTAGCAAAGCCGTTATCGCCATTAAATATGGCTGAACGCACGTATTATAACTTCCATTTGTGTGCGACGTACACAGATACTTTTCCTCCGAGACCACCCTCTATTGCTTCTTCGTATAGTATATTTATCGATCATAATAATACCGATGTAATGTATCGAAGAGAATCCTTTCGAAGAGAAAAACCTACTTTGCACTTAAATTGCACGAAGAAGTATGAATGTGTTATTTTTGATAAAACCGCAGACCGATCGCGTTTTTGTCACGCAGTTGCGTAAGAATTTTAATGACGTGCAAATAGAAGTATGATTACTTGCGAACGCATTTACTGTTCGTGGCTCAAGGTGAAACGTTATAGCTGATGAATTCCGACAACTAATTACCTATCCTATGATGCCTCGTTAGTTTTGAGAGTCATGCGAGAACCCGAGATAGAAGCTGATTTTTCTAATAGTAGGATGACGAAGTAAAATAAAGATGAGTAAGGATATTGAAAGTATTATTAAGTTTATAAAGATTTGTAAAGCTGATGTGAAGCAATTAGGATTCCGTAAGTAGACAGAAAAGTGACAGAAAAAAAGAAAACATGAGAAATTAAGAGAATTCACATAAGATAGAAAATGGAACTATCACAAATATAATAAAACTAATATATTAATTTAATCATAATAAATAAACTTTGATTAATTTTTTGTTAAGTATACCCAAATAGAATAATTGCTAGAAGGCCGCATATCTTCCAAGACTTCCATCCATTGTGACGAATTCGGGTTTTGTTGGAAGATTGATTGATCGCACGAGCGACTTTGCTGACGACAACGGCAGAGACACGACACCTCTGCGGACGTGGAAACTACACAGCACTTTCATTGTCACTACCGATCGGATGATTGTTGGAACGAAGCTTCAGCCTATTAATGATTAATTAACAAAAAGAAAGTCAATCAGTAATAATACAGTGATACGATAAAAAGTATGATAAATTCAATGTTTTCTTTAATCAAATGGAAAACCAGATACCTGAAATCTGACGATAAATCCTATTATCACCAACTAATCAGCGGGATGAGAGATTGATAAGACGTCCAATCATCACTTCTCATTGCGATTACCAATATAATTGATGATGAAAACTTGGAACGAAGAGAATTGGCACAAAGAACGAACCACTACGTTCGAGAAGAGAAGACGAACTGAGGCTATGAAACGTATGCGCTCAACGTTTTTCGTTCGTGTTGAATTGCTTTTCGAGATCGTCTTTGGTTTCAAGTCGCAACGGTTTACATTGTGCTGTCGTCGCGCCGTTGAGCGCCGTCAGCATCGTTAGTGATCCGATAAGAGTAACGGCAACGTGCCTTAAGGTTTACTAAGAATGACATTCATACTATCATGCGCGAGAATAGTATATATACGACTGTGGTGATGTAATTTATTATCTCATAGATTAGAATTTAAGACTCTGTATGACATCAATTTCTTTTATTTTAATATAAAGCCTTTTATGCAAATTTTAATAATCATGAAATTTTTATCATGTATAGTATCGTATTAATTAAATATGAATTGTATTAATCGTTTTTTGAGAATGCCGTATCACAAATATGTGAACAATATCATATAATAGAATCATATTGAAAAACTTTTCAACTAAATAGACCTTTACATTTTCTACCACGAATAAAAAAAGATACGAAGTGATGGAAGAAATAAGAAGCGAGAACGAAACCAGCAACCCGATATCTGCTAACGAATGTAAGCACGTTTAGTCAAACGTCGACAGAAGTGAGGTCCGAATGTCTTTGGAACGACGAAGACGAAAAAATATTTCTGTATCCCTAGTATAGATTACTGAAAATTATTCCTAAATTATTTAGGAAAGTTTAAGAAATTTTTGACTTTACCAATATTTTCAGAAAATTGATAAGGATGATAAAAGAGAACAAAACCTTATTTGTTCAAGAATTTACTGTTGGCAAAATTTGAATTATTCTGAAGCGTGGCGGCCAAAGGAGTAAAACAAAGCCCGTCATTACGAACGCTAATGACAAACCAGAAGAATACAAATTACTCGAGTATAAATCTTGAAGGCAGAAACGTCAAAATTACACAAAGTCCCTTCGAAAGCGGAACAGAAGAATTATCGCGTCGTATGTCATGCTCCCGCGACCACCCGCGAATCCGCCGAAGGTTGCCGAGTCAAGAGCGGCCGCTTCGTTCGATGTTTCAATACACGTACATACGTGCGGCTCGGTCCTACCAACCTATCGCGAATATCGTGCGTGGAGAGCAAAGAAGGAAAGGACTCGTGAGAACAGCACGGTCGCTTAATTGCGTCGAAACGCGCAAATATTACCGTATTACGTGCACGTTTAATACGCCAATGAGTGCACACACCCGTAACATACCCACACCCACGCGGGTTCGTTTTCTCTCCCTCTCTCTCTCTCTCTCTCTCTCTCTGTATACCGAGCGCTAATTACGAACGAGATACGCTCGCAGACTCGTACACGCCGGTCGATCTCCGTCCCGCGGTCGGTCGCAGTCCGTATTACGTGAGGCTTTACAAGTGTGTACGTACGTTATGCGATGATAACCATACTATAAACCGCCACAACCCCGGATAGGTTACGATCCTCCTGTAACAGGGGCGTGGCATCCACGCGGTGGATGTACGCGTAATGCATGCGGCATACACACCCGCGCCATGTGAAATTTATACAACCGACGTGTTTTCACTCCGACTATTCGTCGGCCTTCTAACAGCCCGGCCGCATAAATTCGTGCGCGGTTCGCACGAGATTTCGTTACGTACTTGCGCGCGTTCTCAGAGTACCGCGGCGCAAGTATGCCGGGTGTGTTTATCAGAATTACAGTTGAGATAAATCAAATTATGCCCAAGTATGCCAGAGTAGGTCAGAGTAAGCCAAAATGGCATTCAGTATAGGTATAGGTCTGATTAAATTACGACAATATGGATCAGATTGAATTACATCGAGATGTGCTAGAACGTATCAAAATCATAGAAAGATAAAAACCACACGGGAGAACGGTTTTGTTGAAATAACTAAACGCTAATTTTGTTGAATTATCAAAATAATTACGTAAGACGCTCAAACTAGTTGCTATAATAACGTTACAGCTCATCATGTTTAAGTTTCTTACATAATTATTTTGGTGGTCCAACAAAATTATGTCCAGTTCTACCTATAAATTTTTAGCAAAATCATTCTTTCCATGCAGAATAAAATTACAATTTACCAATAAATTTCTATCACAGTTGTTGCGTATATATTTTATTCTCTAAAGTTTCAGGCACTTAACGATTTTTTTTTTTTTTTTTACTAATTTAAAGTCAATCCTTAAGAATGCTGAGACATCAATGAAATTAACAATAATTTTATGATATTGAAAATCAATGCAAAGAGAAAATTAATTACTACAATCTGATATCTAAAATTATAATTGGATTATCTTTCCAATCTAAAATGATATTTAATTTAATCTTGTGGAAATTAATTTCCCTTTTAGGCTTTTATAGATTTTGATTAATGCTTATATGGAACGGACCGCTATTATATTGAATGCAACTATGTAATAAGGAAAGGATATTATCAATAATTATACTATGTCAAAAATGACACGTTTCATATACCTTCCAAGACAATTTAACCGAAAGATAAGGAGTCGTGCGGCAGCGATCGCTCGTCCTGCGCGTGAATTATAGAATGTACACGTAATTACAAACGAGTAGTATGCACTCGTGGTCAGCCACCGACTTACAAGCGTTTATTGGTGTTGGCGCGTACATGTTAGAGGGATAAGCGTATATCCATTTCCAGTTATGATGTTCGTGTAATAAGGGTGCGATGTTCGCGCGTGTAACACGCGCACGTAAGCGTGTGTATCTCTTAACGAGCACGTGGCCGTGCAAAGTTTCACGGCGCTAACTATGCGGTCATTACGAGTCCCGTTTTGTACTGCGGAATTCAGCGAGCATTTAACATTTTAACACTTGATCCCTAAAAGGACAAGTGTAAAAAGAAACGTAAAAAAATTGAGATGTAGAAATTTACTTGTAAAGATACTATCCAAGTAGCGATTCCTCGATCTCATAATTGTTATCTAAATTGTTATCGATATTACAATTGCTTTTAATTGCAATTTCACGCTCGATAAAGAGGCGATGAAAGTTATTTCGAAATAGCAATTCTTCATATAATTGACGTATACTCTAAACGACTGAAAATAGCAATCTTTAAACATGGTTTAATTACAATTTTAAATGAGAAATAAGTAGAGATATTTTTCGAAATAGCAATTTTCGTTGATCCTACTTGATCTAGTCTGATCGGAATTATGATAATTAAGACAATTAAGTATAATTTCAAACTCTACGCCTCCGAATAATAAGATGGCGGATGCACACGCAACGGGCATAAAATAAAATCGTTTGCGAATTCGACTAGCGTGTCGCTAAACGATACTCTTTTTCAGCGCGTAAAGAAATCCGGTACGATCGTCTGACACTTTCACGGCCGTACGTTCCGTAACGATAATAATTAGCATTGTAAACTAATTAATATGGATCGCGTGGCCACAAGCGTGATGGCCAATATATGGTATAACGACGACGACTTCGCTCCGGGCAAGGCGATTCGTAATAACGTTCGCGAAAAGCAAAGTCCTCGCGTCGTCGAACGAGAGAACGGCTTGAAATCGACCCGCTTTATGCTCATTAATTCGCATCGGACGTTGCAAAATAATTCATTCTCGTATGTACGTAAGGCGAGCGGAGTCGTCTAATTCCTGTTGATCTTGCGTTGCGCGCGCACAATTCTGCGCACACTTTGTATATCTGGTAGTGCCTTTTCATGCTTTACATGACCGAGCAGGATTACGTGCTTTCGATGGTCAAGGGGATACCCGGAGTGTGTCTTCCGTTATGTCAGGGTCGACAAAGGTATTTCCCTGAATACGCTCGATTCGTTACGTTAATATAACGGTCGGATGTGGCTGTATACTAATTTGATGTGCGGTTCACGGTTGGGTTGAGACGAGCGAAAATAGCGAGACAGGTATGAATTTACAGAATGTTTGATAACCTTGATAATCGGAAACTTTGTATATGCGCCTTAACTGTAATCGAATCTTAAGTTTCTAATGAGTATTGAGTCCAGTTATACTTTCGAAAGATAATCCTATTTTTAAACTCTTAAGAATAGGATCACTTGCTTTCAATCTCTAGATGTTAAGTAGTATGGCAATTAGAATATCTAATTCAATTTCTTCGAATAAAACTCCAAAGAGATTAATTATCCCAGCAGTTTCTATTATTCACTTTTATTATTTTTTATAATCTTGAAGCAAAGCTTATAAAGCAAGATTTGAACATATCAAGATTTTTCTTAAATTATTAATTTTAATATAAATATCAAACCATTGACGACCTACATTGAAATGACGATAAAGATGGCTATGAAAAAAATAAGGAACCATTACTTGCTTAGGTCTATCGATTCAATCAACTACTCATAAAAGAGGTCAAAATTTTTGGTTCGTACTCTAATTTAAAGACAATTGACAATCATGTCGAATATTCGACCTTCAAAGAGCATATAAATTGGGACAAACCAATTTTATGTACACAAAAACGATAATTCGAAAATAATAACTACACAAATGTAAATAAATAAAACAAGTAATCAAACTCTCGAGAATGTCAAAAAACAAAAAACAAATAAGGGCTAACGAGAGTTTTTTGCGCGGTTGTTAGTGCGAAAATAAAAATTGTTTATTGTCGAAAAATATAGTATAATTAGTTTTATGCATAAACGTTTCGGCCTGCTTCCGGGCCATCATCAGTATGTCTGAACATATATTGTAAAATTCTCACTTCATGGCGAGATGGCAGAGTGGCAACTCAATCTTCTTATTCAATTGGCAATGGTTGATAATTCCAGTGACAACGAATAACAGGTAAAAATCCATATAGCCATGAAAGACATGAACATCAACAATCGATCAAAGTTGAAAGACAAAAGATCCGCAAATTACTCACATTTAGACCCGGTTGTTCGACCTTTTGGTAAATTTTACCTGTTAGGTAAGTAGCAAGATTATCCAATCACATGCGTGGATTGCCAAATTTACCTAATAGGTAAAATTTACCAAAAGGTGGAACAATCGGCCCTTAGCGATGTAAATTCACTACACCGTTCCGAATATCGACGGTCAACATTCAAATGTCTTTCATAACTATATGGATTTTTATCTGTTATTCATTGCCACTGGAATTGTCAATCATTGCCAATTGAATAAGAAGGTTGAGTGAGACCACTCTGCCGTCTCGCCATGAAAAAGTGAAAATTTTACAATATACATTCAGACATACTGATGATGGCCCGGAAGCAAACCGAAACGTTTATGCGTAACTAATTGTGCTTATATATTTTTCGACAATAAACGATTTTTATTTTCGCACAAATATAAATGTTTGCATGATAGAAAAATAATACGAAATTGCTTTGCAGAGAACTGAAAATATTACATCTGAAAATAAGTTTGCCATGAAAGGTCTTGAAATACAGTCGACTTTCGATGGTACCTAACATCCTTGGCAGAAAGCGAGCTATTAGTTCCGCAGTCGCGGCACGAATTAACGAGACCGTGGTGCTTTTCCGTGCATGCGGTCAGCACGAGCGAAGAACGCGTGGAATGACGGCGGTGTAGCAGAAACGACGGGACCGTTTCTCAATCATATTTCTCTTCTGCAGTAGCGCGTCTTGCGGTAAGCTATACGTCGATTTTGACTCTACCGATTATAGAAGCTACGGTACTAATTAAAGCGCTGGCTATAACAGAAGGTAATATATAAGGATGCATATATAAGTCTTTCTCGCTCTTTCTCGTAAGCATATGCGGCGTCACACACATACATTCACAGGGAAAGTGCACCGGCTCGCCACGTACATGTGGGCACTTAAGTGCACGTAGGATATATATCGAAACGGTTCATTGTAAGCCGAACAATGACCGAGTGGCCAAGTGTGAGGTTCAGGGACGCAGAGACGAGGGAAAAGAGGAGAGGAGAGAGGAAAGAAGAAGAAGAAGAAGAAGAGGCACTTCAGGCAGACGTGCACAATGTGTGGCGGAACGTGGGACCAAAGTGGGAATATCGTTGCGGCAACGGCAACGAGAAAATACCGCGTCGCACCGCAACAACTTTTTATTTACCTTTGTTCCCGCGTGCCTGCACGATTAATCTCACATACCATTTCCCGCGAGCGACCGTTTGCTCTATATTTCGGACACCTTTCCGACGTGCTTTATCTCTTTACATCGGACTTCATTTCACAATGGCCGAATGAACGAATAACCTGCAAACTCGCGTATATCTATTTAAGAGATAACGGTATGAATTATAAAAGTAAATTCATCATACATACATTTCTATACAATGTTAAAAATGTAAAGCATGGAATTCTGCTAGAACGAGAAATATCACTAAAATTGCAATAAATTATCAGCACATTTTTTTTTTCAAAATGTCGTAAAGTCTTCTACATTAAAAACTATTAAAATTGATAATTGTTGAAATTTTGTTTTTAAATTACACATATTGATACAATTCGAGCAATACTAATGGGAAGTAGGTAGTTAAAAATGGAAATATAGGTATTTTTCTTTTACTTGTACTTTAGAGGAGATGCGAAACTTTTTTTATTTTGATAAGAAGCAATAGAACTCTATTAAAAATGCTACTAAGAACTGTCATTATTTTTGTTATATTCAATCCAAATTTATGTGGATTGTGAAAATCGAAAAATAAGTAGCCTTTTTTATTTTTATAAAAAACTAGAACTATGAAAAGTACTACTGTCATGATTTTTTTGTATACAGAATGGCGTGCTAACTTTATAGATTGGTTATTATTAACGAGTTACGTCACTAAATTACGAGTGTAACGGAAAGTGCAATGTTGCAACCTCGTAAATTCCTTTCTATTCGTATTCATATATTTACAGAGATCATCATCGATATATAATTATTTTTCAAAACTCTGCACGTCGTAATATAGCTACATTCTCTCCATTGCTGCCTCGAACAGTAGGATACCTTTGCAACAATATCGCGCGCGATGCAGTTCGCTGAACTCCGTCCGCAGTAAACTCGACTCGCATCCGCGAAACGCGTCGGTGCGGTGCGGCGCGGCGCGGCGCGAATTTGACACAGAAACACTAAAGTTTAGCTCAATATGCTCGATTGCACGATCGCCAAGATGATCGAGTGTCCGAATAGATTGAACGCTGTAGAGTCGTCTGCCGTAGCAGCTACCAGTTCCACCTACAAAAGCGAGCAAATGGAGAAGAACGAATATCGTCCCGGCCGGCCGAGAACTGGAAGCCACTGCGTACATTGACGCACACACTGTACATGGCATTACCGCGCGCGCAAAACCCTATGTACGTGTGTCGGTGCATACGAAGAGACCCGCGCAGAAGGCGCAGGTATATATATGTGTAACATGGAGTCTAGGAAGTACGTAAGGCGAGTGCAGCTCTTCTAACGGTAATTCCCTTAGACCAGTACCGCAACTCCTGTAACCCACAAGAGTCGATGTTGCTGCTGCACTTCTCTCTGTTTCAGCGACGAGTGCAAGAGAGGCGGAGAAGAGAGGATGGAGAAGGGGAGAACGGCAAGAGGACTGCTGTTATGTACGAGCATCGCGATCCGAATGTCAGTTGGAGGTTGGAGGACCAACTCTTTCCTCTCGGGCCCCGTGTCTCCCTCCTTCCTCGAGACTTCTTCCTCTTCTTCTTCCCTATCTCCACGCTGCGTTCGTTCTGTCGAAAGGGGGGGGGGGAAGCGAGGATGGAAGATTAGGAAAAGTAACAGTAACCTTCTCGCATTACGTTACCGTGAACTTGCTCAGCTTCGTGTAATTAGCGCGATACTCGACTGTCTCGACGCGAAATCGTGATCGACTACGAACGGTATTAATTCGCAGTTATACGACGCGCCGCGTCGGTATATCTTATGTACAAAGCGACACCGCGATAAAACACTCGCATTTACTCGGTTCCCTCGCGTAAACGTCGTCGGACAACACGCGATGGTTCAACACAATCTATTCTACATTCGTGCAACAATTCTCTTTTAGTCCAATTTTCAAATTTTTCTTCACACTTTGCGCTAATGAAAAAAAAACACGAAAATAAGTATAATTTACAAATAAAATGCCATTAAGGCTCATGCGATCGTAGACATTTAAGGATAACCGGAACGATCCGTGCATCTGTCGATTTCACATAATTATGAGAGGCAATAATTATGACACAGTGTATTCTCCTTTTTTTTTTCCTTTTCTCTTTTTACGAACACTCTGATCTTTCTCCCGCGAAGGCCACGCTCTGAATAGCCCGCAGGATTCCCGCCGTTGCATTTACCGCGGCAACGGGCCCAAGTATAATAAGTCGATTATTTTTCGATGGTAACCGCAGAGAAGCGCGTAAACGTTTCGATCGGGTGGATTAAACGGACGCGAATAACAGCACGATGAGGAAGACCGGCGCGGCGCACGGTTTAAATGTAATTTGCTTCGCCATGGAAACAAACTCGGTAAAAGACCATCTCGAACGAGCTTTCAAGAACCGGCGTATTGTCAGATCCAATTTCCTATACCGCAAGAAGCAAACAGTTCGATCGAGTCGCTTCCGCAGAGGCGTGTTGCGCGGCGAGCATCATAATTTTACTAGTCGCGTATAGAGATGGAAAGAGAGAGAACTTGCGTAAAATATTTCTGATCGCGCTCGGTACTCGTAATGCAGAGAGTAGCTTATTTATTGAAGTGAACATTTTCAGGAGTTGAATGTCTACAGAAAATACGCCACAAGTCAAGCACTGTCAATAATCCTATAAGGAATGCTTTGATAAATTCAAAGTCAAATATTTTTATACTACTCGGTCACACACACGCGCTCACAAATATTTTAAATTTAAATATAGTAAAACTGTTTATAAATTTTTTTTAAATCACGCTTATAGATTTAATCGCTTATTATTAATGCGACCACGTTGTATGGTCGACGCGAAAATGCATGACTTCTAGTAATAACGTATAATTTTAGTGTTCCTAATAAGAGTTATCAAGAAGGTATACCGTGTTTTTCCAACGTTGCATGCACACGCACCCTTAATTCTCTATCACGCTCCGATCGATCCTATTTCCCTCAAGTTTAACGCCACTCAAAGCGCACCCTCGCACCCTAGTTGTTATACCCTCGCTCGTATTTTCCATCTTTAGAAAGAAATAAGTCTCTCTCGTTCCCCAGATTTACATATTCGTATACACACGTGAAGTTGCCTGCGAGAATAAATATCAGCACTCGCGAGGATAAATAGCATGCGCGTACGTTGACTTGTTTAATGTGTCCATATTGACGGAATTCAAATGAAAACGACGGTCGATAGCAACGGATAATCTGACGAGTTAGCACCGAAAATTAAATGACAAACAGATGACAACAGTGTTATCTAATCTATCTATCAATGTTTGCAGGGATGAAGAATGACATTAAACTAAGCTTGTGCAATTATGACAATTTAAAACTTTGCTACACGAAAGGTTTTGATGAAATACCTTAAAATTTAGGTAGGTACAAATCTCAAAATTTTGTTGGATCAAAATAATTATATAGAAAACTCAAGCAACGCTGTAAAAAGTTTTGACAGTCTAGTAGCCAATTTGAGCATCCTACATAATTACTTTGATGATCCAACAAAATTATTTTCGGATCTATATCTAGTTAAATGTTCAGATAACAATTTTCTGCAATACCATTCCTTCCATATATTTATTGCAAATGGTACAACAAAAAATTTATATGAACATATATGTTATTTCTTTTAAGAATTTAAATATACAGGGTGTTACAGAATGGCCACCAAATATTTCGTGGGCTGGTAGAGTGGACTAAACTGAGTCAAAAAGTCCTCTACCATTTTGCAATTTTCACAATAATTAATAAGATATTAATTATTAAAAATCGCCAAATATTGGTTTTCAATAATTTTTTACTCAAGTACTATCAACGGACAAAAATTGTTTAGTTTCTTTTCATAAAGCTCTAAGAATTTTTTCAGAATTTTTTATCAACTTTTTAATACTGCATTTTCTTATTGACAACTATTTTTCCAACATGAGAAAATGCGGTACTAAAAAATTCTGAAAAAATTCTCAGAACTCTATGAGAAGAAAATAAACAACTTTTGTCACTTGCTATTTTTCCGTAAAGTTGATAGTACTTGAGCAAAAAATATTGAAAACCAATATCTGGCGATTTTAATAATTAATATCTTGTAAACTATTGCGAAAATTACAAAATGGTAAAGGACTTTACGATTCAGTTTAATCGACTCTACCAGCACACGAAATATTTGGCGGTCATTCTGGGACATCCTGTATATTATAACAATAACAAACGTATAAAGTAAAGTATAAAGTACGATTTACTTTATCTTTGATTTAGAAAATACAATTCGGAAAAAACATGTGTCTTATTAATGATAAAAACAAAATTTATAATACAAATTGTATTGCTTTCAAATAGAAGTTAACGCAACATTATATTAATCCCATGCACCCTCGTGCATAAAATACAAGCAGTAATCTGTAAGTCACTCACCCCGCGGTCGTGAATAAAAAAAAACGGCCATCCACCTTTTATCATATTCACGGAACGAGTTCCTCTCTCTCCGTCATTCTCTCGAAAGACGTCAGACTAGATCGACGTTTTGAAAAAAACGCTGACGGCGACGCCGGAGTGCGCGCGAAGGGACGCACGTCGAGAAAATTCGCTCCCGGCACTACCAATTGGCAATTGCATCGTCTGATAGTATAATGACGGAATGGACGGGCGGATGCGTACACGCATTTGACGCATCTGCCCGGTGCGTTTCGCTCCGGCAAAGTGGACGATGAGCGATGCAACCCGTTTGCGCATGCACGTTACACTACACGAGAGAACTTTACGGCGTATCGTAGAAAACTTGCAGCGAGTGTCGTCTCGCTGGCCTTTGCATAAACGTGACGAAACATTGCACGCAAATGAGAATCAACACACTGTCCGATCAATTTTAGAATGTCAAAAGAGATTCCACTTTGAGAATCAAATTTAATCTCTTGTGTTAAACTTGTATTAGATCAATTCAAAAAGTAGATACATGTATATTTTAAAATTCAGAAAATAGATATATATTGTATGTTTCAAAATTTTCAAATTCCAGATTACAAAAATTTAAGTAAGATTTATAGAGAGATAGAAAGGATTTAGAACGTTTTTTTAAAAAAACATTTTGATAATCGAATTAAATTTTGATGCTAAAGTGTTACACGTTAGAGCGATATGTAGCAGATTAAGAAATGGGGCGAACTTTTATCGTTTATACTGCGATCGATAGCTTTCGCGTCCTATTCTGCAAGGTGTCTATTAATAGATGTTGAACGGATAATCGATAACGCGACCTATATTACATTTATTACACAACGTTTCTACTCAACGTCAAAAGTAAGCACTTTCAGTGGTGTTGCATTTTTATCAACGTCCATGTTACTTATCTAAACAGTTCTTCGTTCCATTCTCCGCGATCTCCTTAAGTGCTCTCGTCACAGAACGTTTCACCTCGCCTTCTGATTCAAAGCTGCTCCCGGCTCCCGGCTCCCGGCTCCCGGCTCCCGGCTCCCGGTCAATCAATATCTAACAAAGTACGAGATAGCTTCAACAGCTTCTTCATCTCAGCACGGAAAATTTCATTTACCGGCATAAGAATACGAAGGCACTTATAAAGATTCACAATTCGAAGTCAGTCAAAGAAATATACTGTAATACGAAGACACTTGCAAGGATTCGCAAACAGTATAGAACAGATGTTGTACATAAGTCACGAAAAGCTACTTTTATTTTTTAAAAAACCAAGTAATAAAAATATTGTTTTTCAATTTGAGTTGTTCTCTATTTTATTATTATAATACAGTTTTTATTATCCAAGAAACAATAATCAAAGAAAATTAGCAAATGACATTAGCTGGCTCTCTCTCATTTTTTATGCCCGTCGAATGCGCGCGATTTATTAGAGATCAATGTCAAATGGCACTTTTAGCACTCAAGTGCGGTGAGAAATATAGATCGACATATATAAAATCATTGATCATGATAGACTCTTGGCTATATCTAACATCCGCCACTTACTGAAGTACGTGATTCTCGTTCAACACCTCGCTCACACGTATGCGATCCCTTGGGATAAAAAAGAGCTTTTAAAAATGCTCATAACGAAAAATTCTCTTACGATCATTATTGTCGATAAGCAAAAACTAAAGCCATGAAGCAAGTAACGAGTGAATCTTCGATAATGCTATGCGAACGAAAATACTTGCGAAAAAAAAAATTAATTATAACTTTATACAATTTATTCCCGGGTGTATCTCACGCGTATGTTGTATATCTTTCTCAACGATCTGGTTTATGTCTTGCAATTGCTCAGCCACCCGAGAGAGGGAACGCGCCATCGTCAGAATTATTACAACTTCCGGTGATGTTAAACGGATCTATAGGGAACACTGCCGCGGAAGCTGTAACTCGTCCTCATTACGTCACCACGCTATAGTGCGTGCACATATCAAAAGACAAATACTCACTGTTTGTCCGACACATCAAACAGAATCTAAAAATACTTCGATATCCAACACCTATTTCTGTAAAGTGTAAGTACCGTATTTTAGCAATGAGAAAGGAACTTTTTCCTAATCGTCGCCAAAAATAATATAAAAAAAATATACAAAATAAAATTTTATAAATTTTTCAAAATGTTTCTGTCCTTCGACAATAAATATGAATGTATATTCTGTATAAATTTCTTTCCGTTAAAAAATATGTTTAACTGTACGGCAGCAAAAAGAGAAGCATTGTTATTGTGATGCCCTGAGTTTTAAATTGTATTCGTATCTCGATTGTAAGTGAATTATCCAAAATTCTGATCAAAGCTTTTTCGATGCTCGATCGACTGCCTAACGAACCGTAGAGACAGATATTGCCAATTTGGCAGTGTCCTCGGAACGATAAATCAACCTTAACCGAGTCGGACGCATCTCGATGCACATCCGCATTCTCGATACGCTCCGTTACCTCATTATTGTCGCTGCGTTTTTCCTAAAAGATAAGAAATCCTTTCCGTGCTCCTCGCTTTAACTAACACCGACAGGATTTCTTGTACATCATCTTACTCTAGAAATACCGCGGAAATTTTCTGTTAACTTTGTTGTAGATGTAACTGTTTTAACGTGTACGCGAGCGCGCGTGTATTTACCTGCCAATTAATTTTATATCCTTGACACATTACGCGTGACGTTACCGAGCGTAAAGTCGAGAAAGTCAACGAAAGTGAATATACAGTATGGAAAAAGCGAAACGTAAAAAAATAAAGACGAGGAGGAGTGAGGCCACGGAAGGAGCTTCTGGCTCCGGCGCCCGAGGCGCATTCACGGAAGGACTTCGTTTTCGAAGGTTAGCGCACGAACAAAAATCCCCCACTGGTTGACAGCAGAATGGGAACCGAGAGAATCAATGATCGGGACCGCAATCGCTTGCCAAAGGAGTCGTTGCCGTTCGTGCTTCACGTTTTTTCTCCCCTCAGAGGACAATGGAAATCAGGAAGAAAATACCTCTGTTCGATTACGCTGAAAATTATCGTAACTTTCGTCGGTACCTCTCCTTTCGTACACAAGCCCTCTACCTACATCGATCTACCGAATAAATAAAAGAAAACACGGTGCGCTTTTTACAGTATGTGACTACAACCAAATATATGTTTAAAATTAAATTTTCCAAGTCCTCTTCCTTCAATAAATTTTTAGAATTAAATTTATAATAATTTTTAAAAAGAGATACAGAATGTAAGATTTTTACATTTGATTAAACGTGATTTTATTCGCTAACAACTGTGTGAAATTGGCTTCCTAACTTTTGGAAAAACTAACTTTCTATAATTCATTCGATTACTCATCGTTTTGCACATGTACACACATCTTGAATTGTCGTTTTTGCACACTTCTAACAAAAAAGTTATTTAAAAAACAATTTTAGCGGGGGCTGATTTCACGTCAGCTTCCCAACAACAAAACAAATTAGATTTGACTAGTCTCAATTGATAGATTTTCGTTTGCATATTCAGAAACAAATCGATTTTTCGTTTGCATACTTTTAATTAAAAAGTTAACGATTAAAGTTTCGAGGACGATCGAGTCAGGTATAGATAAATTTAAATCACATACTATAAAATGATATACTCAAAATGACATGAATTGATAGGTTTCCATTTGCACATTTCGAAACAAATTGATTTTTCGTTTACACACTTTTAGTTAACAAATTATTAACAAATAATTACTAAATGTCCAACTTTACGTTGCAAAAAGTATCGAATTCAAATCGACTTGTTATATATATATATATATATATATATATGTAACTTATATAATATTATATTAAATGTTATGAAAAATGTATTATATTAAATGTTATTCATATATATATATATGTTATGAATACACACCAACCACGATAGAAATTATGAAACAAAATTTCCATTACGTTCTCGCTGTCTCTGTCTCTCTCTTCTGTCATCTGACTAGAAAGAAGTAAATAAAACCACGATACAGAAATAGAACAAAAGAAAATAATCAAGAAATAACGGCGCTATTAACGAGAGATCGAGATAGCGACTAAAAGCGATTAATTTCTCGCGGCTTCTAGCATTACGTTTAATTAATATAATCCTCTGGAGAGGATAGTCCCGCAGTGTACTTTACATGCAATACACGTCTGCACATATGCTCGCATGGGTGCGTGAAAACGGTAAGTATATATGCATACGCAAGGTCATAAATTATGTACAAAATTCAACATTTTTTCATGCCATCGCCATTTCATTTTGTTTAGTAACAGACGATACAAAGAAATTCTGTATGTTTTTATGAAACTCTATATCTGTCAAAATTATAAATTTTCAAAACATTTAACTAATCATCTCAAATTATTTGTTTTTTATATTAATGAGCGTTAATTAAATTATAACGAGAAAATAATAAATTTGCACAACACTATATACATATAAAACGTATAGATTATATGCATATATAAATATAATCTTGAAAATTATACGATTGAATTTTGTAAATACTACTTATGCGGTTCTTCCAGCTTATACCAAGGTTGTAAATCGCTTACGCAAAGTAGAAATACACGCTTTGCACGCTTTACATGCCAGTATGCACCGTCCTTCTTTTTCAACCAGGTCGACTAGAACGAACTAATTCCGTTCTAGTGCGACAGCAATGACCGCCGATACACGTGTGAAAGCAGCTTAAAACCGGTCCCACCCACATAAGAGATCTCAATAGTGCCCATAAATGCATGGCGTGCTTTAAATGACCGACAAAAATTAATATATTCCAATTACGGGCAATATTGCAAACCCTTATATTCACGGCAACGTGTTCGCGAATGCAAGAAAATTCGTTTTTGCACGATTATTTTCCAACCGATTATACTAGCATTAAGTCTTTCGAATAACAATGGAAACACAAGTTAATTTCATTAAAAGTATTATCTTAATTTATACTTTTCATTTTTTTTTCTTTGTACAAAAAATATTATTTTCCTTTTTCTAAAGCACGTTATTAAATTCAAAAAATCATTATAAAATTGTAGAATTATGAAATAAAAATATGTGTAAACGATACGAAGCTTGAAAAATCTAATTTCCGGTAAATTCACGGAAATTCGGAACAACCGCGGCTTAACTTCTTTAAACTGCCGTTTGCAGTAGGTACACGTCTCGCAATATTAGCTATAAAGCCCAGGTTTCACTGTGGCGGCAGACTCCCAATACTGTTGTATTAAGTGCGTGAGATTACCCAGAGATTTACATTTAAACGGCATCTAAATCTGTGGTGCGGTGGGAAAATTGCCCGTTGCGTTCAACGACGGTAAATCAGTAGCGGGCTTCAACCGAATACCAGAATATTAATTGTTACAAGCTGGTTTGAATAAGATAAATGTCACTTTTACATTAATAAGAACATTTTATACTAGCAAAGTAATGCAAAAAAGTAAAAAATTTCATAACTTGTACAAATTTTGTACAATATTTGAACTTTCGCAAGACAGTAATTATAAACACTATTATATTTACTATTATATTTACTATCTTACGTTATGTATAACAAAAAAATTAATGTATTTTATTGTATTCTATATATCATTATTATATATAATATATGTATATATATATATATATATATAAAATATAAATCATATAGCAGAAGAGAACCAGAGAAAATTATTCCCTCCCAGCGTAATTTCCTTCCCGTCAGGTGCAATTAGGCGTCGGGTCTCGCCCGACTGTTAGTAGCTGGGAGTCGTGTTATTTGGTCGGCCGAGACACAATTGGATCGCCTTTGAAATTTTCAATAATCGGGGAGGGCGTCGCCCCGAGCGATGAATTCCTGACGACGGCCGAATGAGACGATGGCGGCGGTCGTTTTGATCTTGTTTAGACAGCAGCACCGACATAAACAGCCGGTGGAGGACCCGCGCCGAATGGCTATCGGGGGCAGTGATTTATTCAGGGTTATTGTCCTGCACGAGGTTTTTGTCCCGAGAACTGCAGAGGTGCACCGCGCGGGCTCGACAACGCATCCGAAACGGCAAGAACGTACTTGGACCACTCCGCGCGTATACGACATTACTCTCGGACCGGCTCTCCAGTGCACCTTTTTCTAAGGTAAACTCGCGCATACCGAGTGCGACGGTATTACGCGAATTCCAAGCGAACCGTTAATACACCGCTATACATCTCGCGACTTGTTTGAAATAATGTTTCCAAAAAAATGATAATAATGTAACGACAGTTACATTGGAAAACATCGGCAATATATTTTTATATTCATAAAATGACGGAAAGGTACGATTACTTTTTAGCTGTATTAATATTAAGAAATATAAACAGTTAATCTATATTAATGAAGTTAGAAATTTTTCGATAATTCTAATAAAGATTATTAACCCTTACCATGTACAATTTGGTGCCTTATCCATATTATCAAGAGTTACTAGAATCTCTTCGTTTTTTCTCACCTCTTCAAAATAATTTTAAAAATCTCTAAAAATTCACCAACATACTTTCAACTTTCTAGAATAAATACTGACTCTTTATTTTGGAAAATAATAAAATGTAGTATAATTATCGAAAGACTCAAAGAAATTTTCACGAACAGGAATCGCTAGATTACTAACTACCCATATTAGTACAAGGGTTAATATTGTTAACATTTTATTTCCTTATAATATATTTAATTTCAATATCCCAACTTCTTCGACCAATTGTTACTTTATTTTTTTTAATATATTGTGAAACAGAAAAATTGCAAATTTAATTAATAATTTTGTTGGAGTATAAAACTAAAAAAAGAGACCAAAAAAATTTTTATTTTATTGCAACTTCGAATGCTATATCATTTGAAGGGAATATTATTTGTATTATTGATCTCGAAAACTATGATGCAACAATGGCAATCCATCGAGACCTTGATGATCACGTCACCGTTAATTAACTTAAGCAACGATTAGGCGGAGCAATTATCATGTTCCGAATACCGATGTTTGCCATTTAAAGTACCATTATTCTACCATGGATAGGTATCAATTTTTTTTTTGTTTCTTCCGCAAGAAAAATTAACTCTTATTAATTTAGCTTCCATCGCTAAAAACAAACACAAATAATAAATAACTGTATTGTTCACCCTACAATAGCTTAGCTGACGTCTTTCAGGCTTCCTCGTTCTCTCTTGTTCCGCTGTTGTCGTTTCTTCACGTCATTCGCACGACATTCACTCACAAAAACATGGTTAATTACGATCGCGCGCATATTAATTATCACCTGACGACAATTATTCGCTTTACAGCGCCTCCGATCTTTGTCATATTATGTGACGACTCATACATGACATAGACTTTGCTCCTTTATTCGAGATAAAGGGATAAAAAAAAGAGATAAATTATCTTTATCAAAAGAATAACGCGAAATATCTACTCTCGACAAATAATCGTCGTTTTTACTACACTTATGAATCATAAATCGCAAGGGGTAATCAACTAATCACTTGCGCGATCTCACAGTCACTAATCAATTGTAAGAAATGATCGCGTTTAGTGTGTCGTAGTCTTGACTCGATCGTTTAGCGTCCCGAGAAGTAATATTATACGACACACACGGAATAGCTCGAGCCGCTACCTGCCGCTTTGAGTCTTGCCGCACGAATGATAACAATGTGACCGCGCGTAAACAGTAGCGCGCGGGACGAAGCAAAAACGAAGGTCGAACACCGGCCGGCGCCGCGTGCTAGTCAATTCCAGGAAATATACGCATTATAAGGTAACTGTACACTGGATATATTCTGCGTATTTCATGTAAATTTCAATGAACTGTAGCGGTTTTACGTTTTGTTTTACGAACTCGTTAGCATTGCCTAAAATCATAATTAATTCTATACAAAAGCATGGTGGAAGCTTAACAGCACACAATACTGTTATTTCAATTTTAATTCAAACATGTTGCAGTTTAAACGATATAATTGTTGCACGTACATTATTTAATCAACTTATTTTTAATAAAAATTTGCATGTGGTCGAGTATATATATATATTTTGAATATGTTTCGTGTATTTCAAATAAATCAATGAACTAGTAATACGTTTTGCATTTTGTTTTACGCTGTTTAAGGATTTCTTTTCTCAAATCGGACATGCATTTGAATTAAATGTAATTTTTTTACTTATTATTCGATTAATATGAGATTAAAAAATTATTAACACCTTAGTACACACCTTAGTTTTTGGCATCCTTAGTACACACGTTCGGTCATTCGTATCGTGTATTAATTTTCATCACTTTTACAAGTATATATCAATTATTAAACAATTTTTTCATATATTTCGACATCTTTAGAAAGTATTTCTACAGTTATATATTCATAACACAAATTGTAGATAAAGTGTTATAACCAAATATAGTTAACGAAATGAGAAAAATGCACTGTTTCATACAAAAATATAAAACTCTGAAGTAAAAATGTTTAAAGGAAAAATATGGTTCAATATCTTAAAATTGACATTCCAAACTACAAGAAAAAAAATTGTTCAAGTGTCCAAAAAATTTAATTATTGAGTAACCTGAAAATGATGTTTTTTAATATGCATGAATGACTATAAATTGAAGATGTGTTGCATTTACATTTTAAACAATGCATTTTATTATTGCTATTGTGTTAAAAACCTTATAATTTATTAGGAAAATGTTCTTTATAACGTTACAGTTAACATAATATATAGGTAATGTCACTGACAATTTAGCACAAAGGTGCCAAAAATCGTGTTTATTAACAACCAATATGTTGTTCTAGGGTTAAATTCTTTTTTTAATAATTCGCGAAATATTCCAGTAATACAACCGAGAATTAGTTGAAAATAAAGAAAAAAATAAAAAATTTTTTAGTTACAAAAAATGTATACTCTGTACACATGTTGGGTCATTTGTGACTCAGAGGTGAACTTCGGAGTTATGCCAGTTAAGGAATACGCACGAATTGAGACCGGCAACGCACAAAACTTGTCCTCTAGATGCCAAACTTTTTTTTTAGGAGTAGAAAAGAGACCGGTATTTGACCAGGAAGGCTCTTAATATTTTAAAGAAAAGAAATATACGAAAGGATACGAATGACCCAAAGGTATGTTTTAAGGGTTAATATACATATACATATACAATCAAAAATCTATTATCAAATTGTAAGAAATAGAATTCGAATTTTAAGGGAAACTTCATCTAAATGTTCTTCAAACGAATTGTGATAACAAATATAAAACTGAACGTCAAAAAATCAAATAAAATTATATGAAAACTATTTCAGAAAAATTCTTCGACAGAAGCTCAATTGTAAATATTTAAGATTCATTTATTAAATCGAATCAAGACTTTTCAGCCGAGTTTCTCAGGAAAGACATGATTATAAATCGTCACGGCACGGCACGACGGCCGAAATTGCACAAAATTTACGACTCGCTACATTTAAAGCTGCAACGATAAACTTTTGATTCCGACAAAGCTTTTGACATAAATCAATGAAGTATGATGGTATAAGAATAGAGAGGTAAGAAATAAAGTTGTCATTCGATATTTATATGATCGTTACGCACGCCCACGAGATATTGATAGTGGCGCGGTAAATCTAAAGGCAGGATTGTAGATCGATTAATATGCCAAATCACAATAAAAATAAAGTAACAATGTGAGAATGCAGAAACTTCTCGTTCGAATAAAGTATGATAAATTTGAATTCTCGACCGCTATTGCTCGACCAATTAATTTTAGCGGAGTAGTGAAGACGGCAATCATATATCGAGTGGGATGTGCGACAAGCTCGCTTAGCTGTACGAACATATCGCGAATACCAGATAGAATCTACAAACGCGAGGAGGATAGGCCATTGAATGCAATAGGCTTCCCCGGGGTCGGTCACTATCGACTTTTACATCTTTCAAATACGCACAAGGCTTCAGAGAGTCAACCCCCGAAGGATAACAAAGGCGGAATCGATGGGCACGCGACTATTAATATGAGACTGTTCCATGATTTATCTGTGGATCTCCCCAGCTTACGACAAGACTGACGTTTTAATATTCACGACTCAACTATATTCTCATCAAAATAATAATATATAGAGACGCGTGAGACAAAATATATTATTTAATTTTTAATATATAAACAAAAATAATTAAAATTCTCGCTCTCTTTCTCTCTATCAATTTTGATTTCCGGTTAAAATATAGAATTTGTAGAAGTTTAAATACATCGCGACGACTAATTATAATCGACAACTTTGGAGAAATCGACTTTGGCGATTCTCACAGTTCGTTAGAGACCTAGCGGAGGTTCTTGTCTCTCGTTACGAGAAATTCAGCGGAAAGGATGATGGAACCCTGATCAGAACGGCGTCGGTCGCGTCGCCGTGGCGGCGGCACGGAGGGGCGTAGCAAACGAATTTCTCTAGCAGAATACGGCAAGGATAATTGAATAGCGTCGAAAACGTGCAGCGCGTACCAGTATCGATAGCGATAGATTTTACGAACGTAAAGTGGCAACGACATATCGTTTCGAGTGCAGCGTAATAGCTTGTGGCATGCGCTCCAACCGCTGTCGGGCGTTAACCGTGCACGATTACAGATTTAAATCCCGCCGGTGATAACATTGTCACGGCGCATCAATCACCAACAAGTCAATCTACTGCGGACAATCCTTTATTTGCATATTTATACGAGCTGTGATGTGAAAATCTTAAGGTTTATACGCGTTCGTAACTACAGAATTAATAAAGTTGCAATTCTCCAAAATACGTTCCAAAACATGTCGAGATAATCAATTTGTCTGTCAAGATTTTCTAACAATTCGTTTCTATACCTTTACAACTTCGAATTCTCAATTACGAATTCTTAATGTACGAATACTGGCCTATATTATTAATATATACTTTAATGTATATGCTATTTAGAAATATTCAAAAGTATTGTATACAATTCTTTTTTACATCCACATTGGTATATTCGAGAGATTCAAATAAAATAGTCAAAGAATTCTATGTATGCGGAAAAAAAATCAAAATTCAATCAATTTAGCGCGTGCGATTTGAAAAAAATAGTTGTATATAAATATTTGCTTGTAAGTGCACGACGAAAGCATGTAATTACTGGAGAAAAAATGTTTCGATGAAATTCAATGACGAAAAAAAGGTAATGACAAACTCGTTACGTAATCAGCGGCAACTCTAAGAAATACGCTTTCATTGAACATCATGGACCTGTCCCGTTAAAATGTTTGATGAAAGACTTCGTGATACACGGCAAAAAACTCACCGAGGCTTTGCATTCCCGATAATTTAAACGGGAAGGAAATACGTGCGTTTGTTTTTGCGTATTTGCGATAATAAATCACGTCCGAACAGTACAACGAACCAAACAAACAATACAATGTTACAAGTATTATACACTCAATTTATACACGCAACTGAGATGTTCAAATATATGTGTTTCATATTTCTTCGTACTATTTTGTGTAAACGTCAATTATGAATTGATAGACTGATACCATTATAGATAGATCTGATTCCCGTACGCGTTGTGAGTAACAAATTTCTTTACAATGCAAACTTGTGCAGCCGCGATTAATTTTTATCATGCTGTTACCAAGGATATCATATCGCAAAGGAAACATTCACAAGCATTAAGAGCTAAATTAAGTCTCTGCAATGATATTTAATAGTATCCTTACGATTACGACAGATTTCTTGCGATGCATATTTTTAAAATCAATAAAATGACAGTAAAATATCTGTAATTATAAATAATTATAAAAATAATTAATAAAAAAAGTAGACTATAAAATTGTTATAATTACGTGGAAGATTCTGATATTTCTACAAATTAATAGCATAAGATAACACTATAAAAAGTCGGATATGACGAACAAAATATAACGTAACCTACTATCAGCAGATATAATTGTCGGAAACAGCATGATTCATAGACGTTTGCTCAATGTCGTCCTAATATAATACAATGACAATGGGTCACACAGTCATACACGTATATTATTATCAGCGATCTTATCTCACGATGCATTTAAATGGCATATACCTGTCATATGCGTGTACAATGCGTGTTGTACGTACTTCGTAAATACGCAATAAACTCCGCAGTAATATAAAAAATACATGGAGATAATTTTCTGTTAAATTTACCCTAAAAATTATGGTAATCGTAGAACAACATATTTCAAAGAATTTATTTGATTCTTTTTTATTTATTAATATTTATCACAATAAAATATAAAATGTAAAATATGTTTAAATTTGATTCATTTTAAACATAAAATAAAATTTCAATAATTTTAAAATATGTTAAATAGTTTGTGATTTTTTATTGTTTCAAATAGAATAGATGTCAAGTAATACAGTCGATCAATTACCATACTGCATGATAAAATTATTATGAGCGACTAAATCAGATTGAACATATCGTGGTGTATTGTAAAATTTATATAAGTTTATATATACTTTATATGTACGTATCATTACTTGATATCTATTCTATTTAAAGCTAATACACATATTTTATAATTACTGAAATTTTACTATATTTGTTAGTAAAATTAATCAAATATAATTTGTACTTTATTGTGAGAATTGTCAATAAATCAAAAAGAATCACATACAATTCTTCGAAATACTGTGTTGTCCTACGATTACCATAATTTTTAAAATAAATTCTGTAAAAGAGAAAATTCTCTATGTGTACATACTTTTAAGAACTTGGAAAGAGAAGCAATATCATATTAAAATTTTGACAAGTAATTAAAATTCAATTAATAACCGTTCGGTTTTATTTCTTGGCTAATTAATTTTAATATTATTTTAAAAATACGAAAAATAAATTTAATTATACAATAAATAAATAGCCTAAATATAAAAAACTAAATAGCAATCGCAAGTTTACTTTCATCTTTCCCTAATGACCCGGATTCTTTTCATTATCTTTCCCCTGTAAAAACAATGGACTTAGAAATGCATGTGCACACGGGTTAATCGTTCTTTATACAATGAAGATCTCCGCAAGATACGAGACCGAAATCTTATTTATTCGTGGCGTCGAAGAATAGAGAAAAATGCAATTTTATGCAGAATACGATAGAAATGACGAGGAAACTTATTTGGACTCTCAATTCTATTTACATCGACCACGAAACAATAGAGGAACATGCGTCCTTGCACGCGAGATAATAAAGTCCTGCGGTATTATACGATTACGTTACATCCGTTTCTTGCATGGAAAACATGGAAACTGAATGGCGTGAATTACATTTTTCTCTAAGGCGTCAATTAGAGTGTCGTGAAGAGTAAGTGTCACGATTGTAAAACATCTAAAAAAAAATCACGTTCACTCGGAACGCGGCAGCATAAAGAAACAGTATTATGCGTATTTGTTGAAGCAAGAGCCATTATTGATTATTTACGTCGACGCTTGCGACGTTTCTGCAAACGACGGCAAATTGCTCACATTTGTCAATATTTGTGTCCGCCAAAGACGATTGTGTCATAATGTATTACATATCGTGTGCTGCGAATTGCAATCAATGGTTATATTTTATCCTAATTTTACAAAGTCTCAGATGCAATACTAGTCACAATTTTATCTTTATTATCGCGTACGAAGAGTCATAAAAAATATAGTGCCTACTTATTTGCGATATTTTTTTATTTATTGTAAAAAATATGGCACCTATTTATATAGGTAAATCTAACGTGGAAAAAAATTAGGACTGCCTTTTAAGAGGCAGTCCTTCAAATATGCGAGTACTTAAAGAAGTTCTGGATCGAAGTACGTAAACCTGGCGAATTATTGTCAGCAAGTGTAAGGACGCTCCCCCGAGAGTCACTTCGTGCAATCGAGCAACCTTCGACGCGCGTTACGTAAGCGTATGCGGATGCTTACGTGCGAAAACCTGTTGTCGAACGCGCGTCCAGGGAAGAAATTGCACGTGTGTATTGGAGCCTTTCTAGAAAACGCGGCCACGCTTCGCAAAGAAATTCACATTTTACAATGTAAGCGGCGGCGAAGAGTTATCCTGCCGAGCGAGACTACACCGGACTATGGCGTTGCGATTTTCAAAGTGATAAATCTCGGTTTCATCGAAATAAATAGCAGATCAGAACGCTCTGATTCTAACAACATTCCACGTTTAATCCCCGATCTGAATTACGATACTAGACGTCAGATAAATGGTGCAGTAAAAGGAATGTTTTAGGTCTAAAATACATAACGCGTATCAAGATTTACGTTGAATTTATATTGTGTGTGTGCATTTAATTCTATTATTTTATATTATTCTGCATATATTTGTCTAATCGTATCGCCAAACATATACGCATAGATATTAAAAACGACTCGATCGCAAACAACTACAGGCAATCTTCGATTTGTTCTAAGTTTTGTGTTTACGTTTATGAAACTATAGACTCTAAAGAGACAAGCCAAAGCGACGCGACGATTCGATCGCAATGCTTTACACCAAGCTACAAATTTCTTGTCAAGCAGACATTTCCTTCGAATATAACTTTATATTATTGCCGAGCACTCGAAAGAGTGCATCAAGGATCGCCCGCGGTGCGTGCGCTCGAAATCAATTTCGTCGCGCCATCGCGCATCGTGCGCGGAGGTCGGCACTCAATAAGAGCACAAGCTGACAGTCGTTCTCGCTAAAGTGCATGACAGCTGTGAAAGGTGTGCGCTCCGTTCACGATATCACGGCAAAAACACAAGAGATCAAACGTTCGCTACTCACCACAGCCGGGGAAAATGGTGCGCGTCTCGGGACAGCTTGGGGGTTGAGAAAGTCTCCTCTCCGGTTCGCTCCGGTTACTCCGATCCCTCCCTCGTGGAGCGAAGCACTCCGTTAGTCCGGTGACACTTAATCAGGCTGGTGGTACACAACACACAGATCCGCAGGCACTTAATCACGAGCGACGGCGGACACCTCGATCTACAACGAATCGCGGCGTGGCGTTTTGACGTTTTATACCGAATGACGCGGATGGTGAGCGGGACGACGCGGACCGGTGACGGCGAGCGAACGACAAACGACGAACGACACGTCTCCACAGACTGAACTCACGCTCCCGACTGATCGGACTGATCGCTCGCGCGCGCGACTCGGGCAATCCCGACGACGACGCCGCTTGTGGAAGCCGACCGAACCGTACTCCACGGCAAACGTTAAATTTCGATCGGCGCGTGCTCGCTACGCATTGTGCGTAACACACAGCTGGAGCGAGCGCCTTGCGACGAGCGGAAAGAAAAAAATAAACAATCTCTCACGCGAGAAGCTTCTCTCTCTCTCCCTTTCATAGCAAACGAGTCCCACGAGCACCAACACCCCTGTTAGACGACGACTCCGTCGTATCGTTATCTCAATGAGAATTCCTCGTAGCACCATTTTCCAACGCACATCCACGCGCGAGGAACCCTTGAAAAATGCCGTAATATAGCCATTTGCCGCGCACGTACGAGCTTTGAGATTTGATACTTTCTGAGAATCGCACGGCGGTACTATATGCACGTGTTACGAATGGCTGTAGCATGAAGGTAAACCTCATCGTGAGTGAGGAATATTAAAGTGACAAAAATCATCAAGAATGGCAGTACGAGGAAATTTCATTTAAATGATGATAAAAATAATGTGTAATAATCATGTAACTCTATTGATTAAAGTGTAACGAAAAAAACATTGTAACTTTAGATTCTATATTTCGACAGAATATTAGTATTCATTGTGGCACATGTAATAATAAATGTTTTCATTTTTCTGCATTGAAATCATTGTTCAAAAAATATAAAGGAAAATTTGGAGCACACCGCTTAAAATACAGATTCGAAATTGTAATAAAAGATTGAAATATACAATATATATATTTGTTATTCAATATTACAATAAACTGAATAAACTTCATATAAGAGAATATACATACCAGGTATGTAAATATGAAATCGGAATTTACCAATAGATGGCCATAGCTGTCAATGTAGTTGCCGTCAGA
>NW_017300299.1:230021-241931 GCF_001594075.2 Trachymyrmex cornetzi
AAAATATGTATTACAGGCAATAGGAGTGCTGGCTATCAGTTAGCGCAATTTTTCTTAATACTAAATATATAAACCTTAACTTTGAACGTTTCCACTCATATGGTTTGAGTCTTCATCAGCAATCTTTCACCCTAGCGTAACGATTGGATTATTGCATGACAAAATGATATCTCCAACATTTTTCCTCTCGAATATTGAACCGTTTACTGTTGTGAGGTAAGTCACATACTCACAAAGTTAGAAAGCTGAGTGGCAATGAGAACTCAAGCTAAAATTATATGAAAGATTAAATTATCGTATGTATAATTTGAAAATTAATATTCACCTCACACAGTCGACGCTTCTACACTGAACAATGAATCTCTCTTATTTAACATTTTGTAACTCGTTAATATGTTATAAATTATCGTCAAATTTTAAAAAATAACTGCGACAACAATATATCTTGTCATTTCGACAGTCGGTTAAATAATGATTGCTAAACAAGTAACATAGCGGTATAGTAACAATTTGAAGACGAACAAGTTTATGACATATACGTTGTATTACGAACAAGCCTTAAAGTTTATTGAGAATTTCAATGTACGCATGATTTAAATTAATGGTATCATGTTGTAGATTCAGCCCATTGGTCTGTCGATTAATATGCATCATTTCTGATATTAACCTTTTATTATAATAATTTTCTACATCCAAAATCTCTACGTTTTGCCAATCAAATATAACTATTTAATGTCTTTTAATAATTGAATATAAGTATGATGTACACCTTCTGTATCTGAGCGTAAATTTAGATAATTTTGTTGCATTAGTATATATGAAGGCATTCAGATATTAACCGCTTATTAAGAAAACGCTCTTCATCTAAAATCGCGACATTCTCCCAATCGAAGTCATGATCAAATTCAATACGATGTTCTGTGATCACTGATTGGTTGTTACTATTCCGGTTAATATGATTACGATGCTCAGCCAATCTAGTTTTAAGTTTACGTACATACAGTAAGTACAACAAGTATTCGTACAGAGAAAACATTTTTTAAAAGAACTTTATTTTTAAAAAATAAATATTATCCAGCGAGAAATGAGTCATCGAATTGATGTCGAATCGATATAAATTCGATGATTTTAACACCAATTTGACGTCGATTCGACATTTAATTAACGATCATTTCTTGTTGGATAATTAACAATTTATTTATAAAGAATAAAATAGATTGTATGTTTCTTAAAATTATATATACCAAAATGATGTGTATTAATTATACAAAGTATATCATCCGAAAAATAAGCGAAAATTAAAAATTGTATTGTTTGAAGGCTCAAAAAGTATTCGTACAGACGAGAAATTTAACTTCTAAAATTAGGAATACATGCTAAGCTCATTTGTTTATATTAGAACAGAATGTATTCATTGTATAAAATTGCTAATTAATGTTTATTTTCTACAAATAAGACTTTTTTATAATAAATTTACTTATACGAATACTTTTTGCTCTCACTGTGTATATATATTCTATTATACTTTTAACTCTATTTTCAATTCTATTATACTTAAAACTTAAAACTATAATATAGAGTTAAAATACGAAAAGACGAAAATATGTTGTAAAATCTGATACTATTCATTTTCGTTTTTAAATCAATAAGAGGACGCTGCGTATCGAGTGTCTTATACTCAAAGTAAACAACCGTTCCTTGCATATTATGAAAAGAAAGGATCCATGTATGTGTACATTGTTAAATAAGATGCTACGTGAGAGAGAAGGTCCTCATGTTTCTCACAAATGCTCTAATGAAGCAGGAGCTTCTAATAAGTCTTCATTAACATGTGTTAATAAAGAAGATCTTATATTGATGCTTCAGGTATCTTCCGATCAAACATCGAATATAGTTAGCTCAAATACATATTCATGCTTAAAATCGTCGTTACTCCTTTCACCTTTTTTTAGTGCAGAATATTTTAATAATTCTATACTTTTCAAGAAACTTTTCAAAAAACTTATCAGAAAAATGTAGATAATGAACTTAATATAAATATATTATGGAAGTATTTATTCATATAATATTACAAACATAATACTTAGCATTTTTTAATCATCATAAGTATGATCTGTACACTGAAAGAAAAGATTGGCTGGTGCAGTAAATTAGATGGTAAAATATGGCATGGCATTTTTAATTGGTTGGAACAGCCAATTTTTAATTGCTTTAGCCAATTGTTGGTTGTGTTAGCCTATCCGCAATGACAGTATAGGATTCCAATTGGCTAACGCAACTAAAAATTGGACAGCCAATTAAAAATGCTATGCCATATTTAACCATCTAATTTGCTGCAGCAACCAATCTTTTCTTTCAGTGTAGGAAATAGTAATCCACAAATTTGTATCTCAATTTACATATTGCAAATAAATATTGGAAAATAAATATTGAAAAATATTTCAGGAAGTTATAAACAGATCTTTTACATAAATTTAAAAAATTTTCTTTTATGTCTATTTTGATAGAAATAATTTTTTCTTCTCTCTCTTCCCTAATATGTGCGTGTTAATAATTTTTTAATTTTAATAATTTTTTGTACTTTATGCTAAAAGAATTAAAAACAATATTCAAATTATTACATGCAGAAACATGAATGTGTATTGTGAGCGGTGAAAAATATTGATATCATTGTTGATTCATCAACATGCGACAATCAATTGTGAAATCGAGTGTCAATTAATGATAATGGTGATGGGTCGCCGATTTCAAATGTTAAATGTCAACGATCGTGAGAGACAAAAGTCCG
The DNA here is from genome assembly GCF_001594075.2 of Trachymyrmex cornetzi. NCBI lineage: Eukaryota > Metazoa > Arthropoda > Insecta > Hymenoptera > Formicidae > Trachymyrmex > Trachymyrmex cornetzi. The sequence continues at coordinate 232,810 of NW_017300299.1, forward strand.
GATATTTAATTTCATCTTGGCATCGCGTCGTGTCCTTAACTGTAAACAGACTCGACGAAGATGACGTTGAAGAAAGTATTGGACAAGAAAAGAATGCTCGTATAATCCGCGTTTCCGACATTCTGCACCGGTACCATTACCATTACCATTCCAAGATATCTTCTCGCTTGTCCCACTATCCCTCTCGCCCATCCCTTCTATCCACAGTGGCTTGTAAACCGTATTTCCAAATCGACCAAATAAATCTACAATCGGTCATCTCCCGATTACGGAATGCCACTTTTTCTTAACTATGCCGCTTATAATTCTATCCATATTGAACAGTCTCGAATCACTAATTCGTTAACATTATCTCGCGTTAAACGGTTAATATTAAAGACAATAAATTGAAACTAGCATTTAAAAACTGTTAGTATCCGTTATCTCGAAATGATGTCATTAAATGTTCATAAATGATGTAAGCTATATTATTCATTAAATGACTATCATAAAATTCATCTAAATAGTGATATAAACTTCAGATAAACGAAATATTCTTTGACTATAAACGGAACTTAACTGGTTTAACTGGCTCTATATTTATTCATAAAAATAACTGATAGTTGTTATATAATAATAAAAAATATATCGCGTTCAATATTAAAAATAACTATTATCCTCCTAATATTAATGAATTCTAGCGTATAGAAAAAATTACGAAGCATTAAAATTGTATTTTTTTCTACGATTTATAACTGCTATTATCACGTTTTAAACAATTTCTTGTTAATCGTCAGTTATCATCAAAATTAAAGCTAAAGCTAATAACTTAATAGCTGATTAAAATTTCACAAATTTTCTCGAATGCGCGCGTTAAGATAAAATAAATTTGAAAAATGTTTATGTAATTACAAAAGTTATATAACGAAACTGTGTATGTGTGTGTGTGGTGCACTAAGAAAAAGGTATAATGAAATATCTTTTACAACGCTGTGCAAGACGATTTCCTTTCATGAAGCGCGTCACGTTTAAAAGCTTTCGAACTTTATAATACCCGACGAAAGAAGGAAACCGTTTGGCGAAACGCGCACCATAAAAGCGAGTTGATTATACCAATTGCTGTATAAGCAATTGTATCAATAATTGTGGTTTTTTCGCTACATCGTCGTACAACGCATCCGAAAACAGTACTTTGGCAATCTGTTCATTCACAAAAACATTGAGTGCAATTAATGTAATGAATTTACTAAATAAAAATAATTAAAGGATATTTATTGTAGATACATTGAAGTTATAATGAATAATCATATTTTCAATATTTCTATAAATGCAATTCTTTATCATCTACATCTGTATGAATTTTATTTTTTACATGTTGTATAATATAAATTGCCCATATTTTACAATTACTTCGTAATTCAATACATGTATAATACTATTATCAAAAACAAATTTGGAAAATTTTTTTGATAAAATAGAAAGAAATTTTGATTTTATTATTTATTCTTAGAAATGTAGATCGCAAATAAAGACACAATTGTCAAAGCACAATCCTCAATTGTCCAAAAGATAATAAATAGTAGAAAATAAAAACAACAAATGATATCAATATTGTAAAATGTAAGTGTAATAAATGAGTTTACTCACTGGTCATTGTAATCTACTAGCTAAATACACCTTCAGCTGTATCTGCAAAAAATTAATGCATTATAATTATTATATTATGAATATTATCGCATTTTATGTATGCTAACACATTATTGAATTATTTTGATTTAATTAAAAAACGCAATTAATAATAATATTTGGCTAATTATTCACACACGATAAGCTGTGAATAAATAATTATTCAAATATTTAATTATTTTATTAAATAATTAATTTTATATACAACATAACAATTATTTTATTCCAATATTTTTCTCTGCCTGCATGTTTACCAAATTTCCATCGCACAACTCACCTAAAAATAATTAGAAATTAGAGACTGCAGACATTTCTAAAAAAAAAATATATTGAAAATATCATGTATATCTATAAATAACAAATCTGCAAATTTTAATTTTTAATATTTATTTGAGCTCAGTCTTTATTGGCCCATTATTGTTACAATAAATATTTAACTTAAATATGTATTATATTAAAATATAATACATATATATTTAAGTTATTATGTATTATATTAAAATATAATACATAACCGTTCTTTTTTTATAAATATTGGAGAAAAATAATTGCAACTGTGTATATAATAATGTTCACAATTAGATACATATTTAAATAATAAATCAATATTTTTTCTCACCTAGGATATTGTAGTTTGCTCCACCGGTTACTCCACTCGTTGAAAATTCCTTAGAAGAGCTCCGCCGCTTCATATTGAAAAAACGATTTTCGAAACAAGCACTTTATACGATGACCGAACTTTTAAACATTGCATTTCCGTACATTTCACTATCGAAAAAACACGAGAAGCGCGAATTTGCGCCACGAGTCCGTCGCGATTTTGCAAAATGCGTTCTTTGTCCTGCGATTCTAATTGCTTTGCGCATATAATTGTTCCTCGCTATTTATTGTCACATGTGGCCGATGTCGAACTTTTCTTTAGATGCAGTTTATACACGTTTAAGTTTATTGTTATAAGAATCTGCAAATTTTGTAGGCTACATTAAAATTATCGAAATATCAAAATCCGCCATTGCCCATATCTATATGAAAGGTACAACGATAGCTTAATATTTTTTTAAGTTATTCTTCAAGTTCAATTTCATTTCTGTAATAGAATTGTAATATTTGATTGTGAGATAAGACAATTAATTTTTATAACTATAGTAATATCATTAAAAAATTTGTAATGTATTACAAATACATTACAGCAGCTACAATTACAGCACTATCATTGCCTTATCAATGAGATACACATCATGTCCATTAAAATCACTACGATCACGCGGAGTTAATCCAACGAATCTGTACACTCACCATCTATCGTTTGTCAATACTGATATTATGCCGTATCCAATATTTCATAAATGCATGTAATGGCGGATTTTTTATTCCGAGCAACAGACACTGAATATAATTACGACGTTTAGATCTAATGAATTAAAGTCCGCTAATCGAGCATCGATCCCTTCGGAGAAATCGTAAGGATCATTTTCCCATGACAAATGCATCGGAATATGCACTTAACGGCACTGTAATATTCGACTCTACTCACTACGACACAATATCCACTACGAAACGACGTCGATCACAAATATCCGCGATAGCCGACACTTTCTGACGATCACTTGTCACTTCAGTCAACACTCTCGACAATAATATTCACCTGTCGTAAGATCTTACTCGATAAAAACCGCGATGAACCAAGGCTCGTTCGCTCCACGTGATTCGATACCAAAGGCGCTGATGAGTGTCATGGCGGCCGGCTCCCGCACGGCCGGCGCTGCCCGCGCATGCGCGCGCCGTGCCAGTTATCCGTTTGAACTGAAACAGTTTGAAATACGGACGATTAAATGATCGCGATAATAATGCAGCGCTTTTTACGCCCATTTTACACAACTACAATAATGTACCCGATATTTTCTTTAGAGATTTAAAGAAATACAGAAAAATTTATTTCGCGAAAGACATAAAAAGAAGTGAAATAGTCCCAATCAAAGTTCAAATCGGCGTGTCACGTGTCACGTAATAACTACGTATCTAGACGCGTCATATCACATTAGAAAAAAACACTAATCGAGTGTTGATCTCTTCGAAGGAATCGTAAAGATCATTAATTATTCCGTGGCTATACGAACTACGACGTCGGAATCTATATTCTCACTGGAATTGTTCCCGTTTCGACTGACCCACCACGACGCAATGTAGACTGTGAAATGATGTCGATCGCGAATATTCGCGATAACCGATACGTTCCGGCAATCATCTATCACTTTAGTCAACATTTCCAATAAGAATATCGGTTCTTTGTAAACTCTTGGGCCCAGTTTCACAACTCATGGTTAACTCTTAACCGAGGTTTAACTTATTCCTGATCTTTTTCTAATGCTAGAATTGGAAAGAGATGAGAAATAAGTTGAACCTCGGTTAAAAGTTAACCGCGAGTTGTGAATCTGAAGGTTACCCGATAAATGCAGCGATTAACTGAGGAGCGTTTGCTCTACGTGTTCCGTACGAAAGGCACTGTGCGAGTGTCATGGCGGCCGGCTGCCGCGCAGGCGCGTACCGTTCAAACTGAGACAGTTTGAAAGACGGACGATTAAATGACGGACGATCGCATTTCGGTGCTTTTTACGCGCATTTTAGACAGCTACGATAATGTACTCGATACTTCCTATAGATATTTAAAGAAATACGGAAGAATTTATTCGCGGGAGATGCAAAAAGGAGCGAAATTGTTTCGATCAAATTTCAAATTGACGTGCACGTGACGGATTGAAGTGAGACTTCACGTAATGTCGCGTCATATCATGTTGGAAAGTACATCGACGATATATTATCGAGCCTCAATCCCTTCAAAAAAATCGTAAATCACTGTCCCATACCTACGGACTACAGTATCGAAATCTGTTCATACTGTGAATTGGATCCGTCTTGACTGTTTCATCACGACGCGACGCAATGTTAACTGCGTGAAATAGTGTCGTTCATGAATATAACCGATACATTCCGGCAGTCGCCTATCATTATAGTCGTCATTCTTAACAAGAATTTCTGTTCGTTGTGAGCTCTTACCCGATAAATGCCATGATTAAGCGAATGTTCGTTCTACGTGTTCCAAGCCAAAAGGTGCCATTACATGCCAGCGTCGAGCGTCGAGCATCTGCGCAAAAGATTATCGCGCAGAAGTTTGAATTTTCAGACTTCTACGCAATAATCTTCTGCACAATTTCTTGATGCAAAATGGTAAATTATGAGAGGTCATGTTCTGATATACACTACTGTTTTAACATATAATGCAGAAAATTTATATTTATTTACATTTTATGGTGTAAACTACAAGATTCCATTATTAGTGTCCAGTATTATCTCGTACATTAAATTCAATTTCAGTAAAATTATTAAACATATTACTGCTCATGCTCTGATGCTCAAAGCTTGACGCTGCCACGTAAAGGCACCTTCAGACGGCCGACTCCTGCGTTGTTATAGTGTGTCTAATAAATAAAAAAAATTGTAATTAAGCTCCAAATTGCATTTATTCAAAATTTTCACATAAAAAAAGTGTAAACATATATTTATTCAAAATTTTGGGCTTTTAAAAAATATTTATTTACAAAAAAACTATGAATATTTAATGAGTATTCATATTCATTCAAACAAAATATAAACTGAAAAAAAAAACTCCTATAAACAATCGATACTCTTAACTACAACCGCGGCACTTTGATGATTTTAAGTAAAAAAAAAAAGAATTTTATTTATTTTTGTCATTGTAACATTCAAATTTTATGAAGGAAACTTAGAAATTTTGAAAAATATTTTAGGAAGTAATACATTTTTACTTTATAAATATCTATTTGATAGAATGCCATACATATTCCGATATAATTCCGGTTACGTTACAGTAATGTCATAAACATGTTATAAAATATCTTGGACGCGTCGTTCATTATGGCCTGTGGACATTAAATTCCGAGATATATTATTTATTTCCAATAAAAATATCTTTGTTTAACCCTATAGGTTAAACAAGGACGCCCATTGTATAGGTGGCGGACTAAGCGCGCGGTGTAATCGTAGCTATTGTTTTTATAGATTTCTGTTTTCTCTTGCAGGCTCGCAAGCTATAATGTGCAGATAGTACAGAGTAAAAGTGAATACGAAACGAAAATATTCGTAATCATATTCAAAAAATATTCATTCAAATGGAATGAAAAAGTATTTATTCGTTTCTTGACGAATAAAAAAGAAGTGTATTCGAATTGAGTATTTTCATTCATTTTATTCATTTATTTGAATATTAGGGCTGCGTTCGGAAATATCACCCGAGTGCTCCCGCGAATCGTATTATCTTTGTTGTTCACTCACAAGTAAACCTACCCAAGTGTCAGTGACCGATTTTGATGTAACTTGGCACACTTTTAGAACTCACATAAATAATCGATACGTATTTTTTTATATCTGCAAAGAAGAAGGTTTAAGGATTGAAACTACCCCTTTTGTTGCTCAAAATTCCGAAAAATGATATAAAAATGTGCAAACTCTTATGAATCTCGTATAGTTAAATATAATTTCTTAATTCTTGGTATTAAGGGGTTTTTGGGATTGCATTTTTCGTTTCTAGTTTTTAGTTTTTAGTTTTTAGTTCAACTAAATATCAGAAGACTTTGTTCAAAATGGTTTTATTTCTTTAGCAAAACAATTTTTAAATATTAAAAAAAATTGAATTAAAAATGTTAAAAAAATGTTTTTAAAATTTAAAACTCAACAAAAAATTAAAATTAAAAAATTAAAAAAAATAATTTAAAAAATATAATAAAGGAGAGCTAATCTTACCGTAAACCTCCACGTGGTGCTCTCTGGGCTCGTGAATAATATATAAAATATATTCACCAGCTAACTACGGAAGTAAAAGAAATGTTTATTTCATAATTATTATTCTTAAAATTTGGTCCTTCACTTTAAGTTTAGTAAATTGTACTTCAAATTCGTTATCAGCGATCTTAAAAAAACTTTATATAAAGTTTTACTACAATCCAATATTTTTTAGAAAATTCATTCGGCCATATTGGATCCGCCATTTTGAATTATTTTAAATCTAACCTCACAGATTCGTAAGTAGCAATCCCAAAAACCCCTTAATACCAAGAATTAAGAAATTATATTTAACTATACGAGATTCATAAGAGTTTGCACATTTTTATATCATTTTTCGGAATTTTGAGCAACAAAAGGGGTAGTTTCAACCCTTAAACCTTCTTCTTTGCAGATATAAAAAAATACGTATCGATTATTTTTGTGAGTTCTAAAAGTATGCCAAGTTACATCAAAATCGGTCACTGACACTTGGGTAGGTTTACTTGTCAGTGTTAAACAAGGATAAGATAATACACGGAGACACCCGGGTGATGTTTTCGAACGCAGCCAAGGTGTATTCACCGGACACACTATATGTACGCGCTGTCCACGCATGCGTGCGCACCGCGCTGTCCCCCTAGTTAACAGTTTGAACTGAAAGTTTAAAACACGAACATTTATGCCCATTTCCATCAACGTAGATTAACTTTAATCTCGGTTCAACTTATACTCCTTCGTCTTTTTCCGATCTTTAGAATTGGAAAAAGACGAAGAGTAAATTGAACCGAGATTAAATTTAATCTACATTGATAGAAATGGGCATTAGATGATTGCAATGATAATTCGTCTTTTCTCTTTATGCTCGTTTGGACAGCTACAATAATATATTCGATATTTCATGTAAAGATTTAAAGAAATACGGAAGAATTTATTTGATGAAAAACGCCAAAAAAAAAACGAAATATAGTCTCGATCAAATTTCAAATTGACGCTTATGTGAAGGATTGTAGCACGACGTCACGTAATGACGCATCATGTCAAGTGCATTCCATTTCATGCATGATACGCATGATATATCATTTTACTCTTTTTGAATATTTGATGAACAACAAGGATAAAGTGATATGTAACGTGATGAATGAAACGCAACACATTCATTATATGACGTTACTGCAGTAACAATGTCGCCACACCATTAATTCGTTTCGAATTTGTCTAAAAACGCTGGCTATGTTTATTAGTATTGATAAATAAAACCATATGAGCGACGAGATAGAAACCTTAGCGCAGTCTAGTGCAATACATAAAAAGCTTCGATGACCCATAGATGACATAATTTACATACATGACGTAAAACATAATTTACATAGTCTACATTGTATATAATATATCACGTAGATATAGATTATTAACATTTTACGCGTAAATGCACAACCTTGGAAATTAAACTATGTGGTGCCATCTGACTGTTCTCACTCTAATCACAATTGCTTGTCGAGAGGACGTTAATGCAGTCTTTTTTCAACCGCGTAAACTGCGATAAAACTCTAATTAGCGGTCTACAATATTATCTGGTATTATCTCATGATAGTCTGAAAAAAATTCGTTCCAAATATAGGACATAAATACAAACAAAAGAATAAGTCTATCGACACAGAAAGAAAAATTCGATATCGACGCGTCATCGCGTGTATTTATACGAGCGTCGAGTTTTCATCCTACGACCTACGTGCTACGCATTCTCGCGACCTATTCTCTTTTTCGCCTTTTTTCCGCCTTTCACTGAAGCGTAGAAAATTCGCGCGAATCGCTCGAGGCACGCTAGCGTGACGCGCACGCGTACACGGCGCCTGGCAGTCACGTCACGCGACGTTGAGACATGTGACCCGTTTAAAGTTTCACCGTGCATGCAATTACCGTGCGAGCCGCGAGCGCCGCGCTCGCGGATTCCTGCGCGCACTCGCGCAGTCGGTTCTCCGAGTCTCCCACCTCCCATTACGGCACTACACGTCGCACCTGCGAATCCGCCAGGCGAAACCATAGTCCGTAGGTTATGTCGCCGTGTTTATACTCGCTGTGATCCCGCGAGTTCCGAGTATACAGTTTTCAGAGTACGCGCGGCGCTTCGTGTCTGCGCGCGTATACGGTCTGTCATCTGTCATCTGTCATCGCCAGTCATCGCGGTGGGCCTGATAGGGGATCGGCTGGGCAAAATATGAGAAGGATCACGTCGGAACATCAACTGGAACATCGGTCGAAAAATCGGCAGTCGTGCTACTGCGTCGTGTCCGCGAGTTAATTCGATAACAGAGCCCAAGGTTCGCACTTCTCATTCTCGATCGTTCTTCCTCCTTCTTTCTCGCTCTCCCTCGTCCCCCCCCCCCCCTTCTTTCCTCCTCTCGCTTGCTCATCGAAATAAGACTCTCACACAGATGTTTACGCGCAGCAGCTATCGAACGAGAGCGAAAGTCGTATTTTTCATCTCCGAAGAGGTGTGCGTCGCGATCGATTTTCACGCGTTGCGTATTTCTTTCTTTTTTTACGAAGGTGGTGGCCACTGCGAAACCTTGTCCTATTTCTGTAGACCGCCTGTATACATGTATACATATATATATATA
>NW_017300299.1:242023-266527 GCF_001594075.2 Trachymyrmex cornetzi
TTTGTTTTACGTTAGAATTGTTTACGGTTAGAATCGTAAGCCATCGTAAAAACTGTCGCTCTTTTAATTCGAGAAGTAGGCTCTATAATACGGCTTATATATATTTATTTCTATGAAGGTTTAATGATTACATGGATAATGCAATTATTAAAATTTAATGTTGAAAATTATAACAGTTAAATATTTCTATTTTTATTTACTTATTCTCTTTTTAAAAAAATTGACAAATGTGATATATCGAGAAGTGCGCTCAGAATTTATTAAATACATTTTGATGACATTTTTGGATTAATCTGAAATTTTATAGGTTATCCGATTATCTAATTGGCCTAATAATTTACAAGAACAAATATTATAATGTATTTGCAATAGTATTGGAATGTTCTGGAATAAATAATCTAATTCAATTATATGTGCAGTAGATCAATTTATTCTTTACTTGAAACTGACATGATAAATGACTAATGACTGATGACTCATTCTTAACATAAGATCATTTTTTGTATTGATTGACAGGACAGCTGTGTTATGAGTGCCGGTTTATCCATGTACGATGGCTTGGAGAGTGGCTTGGAGAGCGAGAGTCCTCCTGATAATGGCTTGGGCAGCACTACGGGTGCTACAAAAAAACTAGCTAGAGGTATCTCCCGTGCAACTGAAAATGCAGCGATTGTTTCTTATGCTCGTTTACAATTGGCAGCCTTAGGAACACTCGATACACCAGAATTCACATTTTCATTGCCAGATTTGTCTGTATATCCAGGTATTTTTCTTTACTCGAATATAATATGTATCCTAATTATTTTTTATTAACATTAGCAAACTTTTGATTGATATTTTATATCTAGATTCGTTTCGTAAATTCTTGGAGAAGGATCTGATAGAGAATGGATGCCTGAATTCTTTAGAAGCTGCAGGTCGATTAAACTGGTGGTACAAAAGTGGAAGCACTAGAATTCTTTGGCCACTAGCAACATCTGGAGATGGCAATTGTCTACTTCACGCTGCGTCATTGGGAATGTGGGGCTTTCATGATAGATTACTTACTCTGCGAGAGGCATTGCATAATACTTTGACCAAAGGAGAATACAGACACGCAATTTTCAGGTATAAAATAAGAAAATATTAATTTTAAAAGAGGAGTAAATGTTTGGGATACCTATTTATCCAATACCATAATTATTAGACGATGGAAGTGGAGACAAACGAGTCTAAATGAAGCGGCTGGATTATCATACACGGAAGCGGAATGGTTATCAGAATGGCAAAGTATAGTGGATATGGCATCTCTTACAATCAGAAATCAGACTGCTACCTCTTATCAGAGTCTCGAAGAAGTATTACATCTTTTCTTTGACTATCAACTTTTATTTTAGTTAGATATACAATCTATACTTTGATTTCAGATACACGTGTTAACCTTGGCTCATATCTTAAGAAGGCCTATAATAGTTATAGCAGAAACTATGTTGAAGGACGCGGATGGAGTAGCTTTAGCACCGATTCCATTCGGTGGAGTGTATTTACCTCTGGAAGTACCGCCTTCGCATTGTCACAGAACACCCTTACTCTTGGCATATCATTCTGCTCATTTCTCCCCGCTTGTAACTGTAGATGGCTGCAATGATTATGGTAACTCTTGCGGTGAAGGAGTTAGTATACCATTAGTAGATCCAGACACAGGCAAACTGTTACCAGTCTTATTTGCCGTGGATCCTGGTCCTGATTGGGATTGGATTGATGGTTCACGAGAATTGTTAACTTGTACGCAGGATACCGTAAGTAGATCTCGTTGCATACATTTAGCATATTGTTGACAAAGTATTAAATTATTGGTAACGCGGTCAATCATTTTGTTATTTGTATGCAGATGGAGGCTTTGTTGCGACAGTATTTAGATTGCGAGTATCAAAGTTTCACGTCCGAAGATATCGACAGGCTTTCTGATTCCGATGGTTCTTTATCAAAAACCGCGAAGCAATTGTTAGAGGTCGCGAAACAATTCGGTTCTATCGGTAAATCTGTCAGTAAAAAAATATGGTCTATGACGAACAAAAGGCCAAAGAGCCCGCCTTCTACCAGCGGTGGAGTTTCGACAGAAGGCTTGTTGTGTGTGAGAATAAAGAGTAGACGTCATCAGTATGTGGATCAAATGCTTCAAAATTATCTTCAGTGTGCTCATGCAAGGTATTTCCACTTTGATTATTCGATAAATCAGAAGAGTATAGATCATACTTACATCGATTTGCTGTATCATGTTGCAGATATCTACAAGATCATCAGGTGGATGACACAGGTAGTGAACTAAATTACGGTGCCGGCAAGTCCAAATTTTACGCTGCCAGTGATCGCGATAGTCATGCGAGCGTTAACAAACTATTACCTACTAACACAAACAAAAATCATACGCTTTATCTTTCGAGGTATAATTGCAAAATCTAGACTCTCTTCGCTATATCTAATCATGAAAAATAAATTAACATTTTTTTTTCACAGATCTACATTTTTTATTGATAAAACTCCACCAAGTAATACGGGGCCAGAGATTTGGAATAATAGTGACCATTTAAAGGTATGTCAAATAACTTTCAAAAAAGGAAAAATTATAAATTCTGTTAATTGAAAGTTGCCATTTGTACAGGGCACCGTGAAGGAGTGCCGCAGTGAACACTGCCAATTCTTTGGATCGCCAGAAAACCAATATTATTGCTCGAAGTGCTGGGCTCATCAACAATCCCGTTAAACAACCGTCCATAATCGTACATGACAATAATCTCAGTTTAATATCGTTCAAAATAAGCTATTAAATAATTTTTAGACATGATGCTAGCCGTAAGATAAAGCTTGTGAATGTCCCACCAACATATCGTCGATAATATTATGTTGTTTTCAGTTTTGTTTCTTCTCATGTTTTCTTGTATTTATTAACATTTTCTATCAGAAAGCTGCATATCGTATGCACAGGATTCAATTAGTCGACATACTGACTCGTTATGAAGCGTGTTTAATACAGCATATATTTCGTTTCAAATTAAAAAAAATTGTGTATTTTTATTTTAAGAACAAAGTTGTTTTGCAATTTCGATGTGCCTTCTGTCCTATATGCGCGGAACAAAAAATGATGATCTACATCATGATAAAAACGTTCACTCACAACTACCTCTACAATTCGATTATAATAGTCAGCAATTCGCGATTTTTTTTTGTACTGATAAAAGATGATATGGAAACGTTTATAATCTCATTATCCTGTGCATGTACAGCTGTGTGAAGAATAAACCATATTTTTATATTTATCGCCTCATTATTTACCGATGTGCGGAATATAATAGTAATTAAGAAGATACACAAAAAGCCCAGTTTTTGCCATAATAAAATGTATTTACACATATTTCCTCACATTAGCCTATCATCATGTGAAAAAGGTAATTAATAGTAAATGATTAACATTACCTGACATTATTACCCATATTCACTAAATTATCGACAAAGCATATGTGATAGTATTACGCTAATTTTATTAATATTTGTACGAAGAAAAACTTTTATGTACAAAAAAGAGAAGGAAAGAATTATGCAGTATATAAATTATTTTTTTTTTTTCAGTACTTTGTATGTTTTCTATTATTATAAATAGCTATATAAGAAAAACATGAAATGAGAAAAGATTTTACAGTACGTTCGAAAGAACTAGGGAATATTCACTTCAGTTACGATACTACTACAAGCGCAGAGTATATGCTTAGCTATTGGGATTTAAAAATGTCCTCTTGCTTTCATTTTATCATTTAAACACTTTCAACATCCGATATTGGTCTTTCAATGAAATAACTAATAAAGAAATAAGTAAAAGAGTACCACCTATATATTTTGTGTCATTAAAATTGAGTTTCACGTATTTACTATTTACAATTTCAGTCATACGAGCACAGATACAGTATCAGAATCGATTAGTTTTGTATCCAATATACCTTTCACTTAAATAGTAAGCTTACATTTAACCAATTTCATCTAGAAAGTTTTAGTTCCTCTTACGAAAGATGATATAGCAAAAGAGAGATCTTTAAGAAAATTATATAAACTAAAGTAACTTTGATGGCTGTAGTATTATGCGCGTATAAGTTTCATCATAAATTCTTCTTTTCATGACATTTAATGTCATTTATAATTAAAATTAAAATGTAGCAAAAGTTATTCATTTTTAAAGCCATGAATGAGTTTATCATTCAGACTCGCGAGGAAATAAAAACATGATTATTGTTAATTTCATTTTGTAATTCAGTAAAATAATACGGCGAAAATATCAGTATGATTACATCGATATATGGATGCACATACATATATAAATATAATTAATGATATCAATGTATAACATGAATCCTAGTGTGTGAGATGCAAAATTTATTACTGATAATTTTTTAACAGGTCTTCTTCGGCAGCTTATTTTCTCTTACACTAAATTGAATTCTTCCCCTGACAGTTTTTTTTTTCTTTTGTATCATAACATAAATAATTATTCAAAACAATGCAAATTTTAAATATATAGATATTATACTTAGGATCAATTGATGTACCCATTTACAACTTTAAACAAGATGTGAAACTAGATGTCCAATATAAAAAAAAATCAATCGTATACTTATAGTACTTACGTATGATTATTTTTATCGAACGTTTGTCATTGTAAGGTAAATCAATTGGTCCGTTCCTATTTAAAAGATCAAAGTGCCAGCCACAACACAACAAGCAAAGTGCTCCTATCCATAGTACTTATATCCATATCTTGCGCGCGCGCGCACGCGCCGTAGCATATTGCTTAAGTTAAAGAGCTTGTAAACACGGAATTCTCCATAACTTCATACAGCTATTAACATTCCAATCTTTCTATTAACTCTCGCCCAGCGAAAACTGGTGTCATTCTTAATTAATTCCATTAATTTTTTACACGTTTCATAATGAGTTTCTATAAAGTATTATATTAAATATTATATTAAATATTTGTGTAATACCTATACCGCGCATTTGTGTAATACATATAACAAATATAGCTTAACATGTATATTCAATATATTATATATGCACAACGTGAATAATGAAATTTTTTAAATACACGCCATAATAAAATAAAAATTTTTATTACATAATGATACGGTTTTCGCTGTCCAACAAATACTTTGGTAATGCGAGAGTTGAAGAATATTATCTTTCATAAACCACCGTTAAATAGAATATCTTATTCAACAATAGAACTTTTAGAAATCATAAACATTTTTGTTTATATATAAAGTTTGAATAGGCTATACATATAGATTTGTTTAAAAAAAAAACATAAATGACAATGATTGACGATGGCTTAAGAGAGACATATTCGTAATCTTATTTAAATTTTTCTTAGAGTATTTTATTAATTTTCGATTAAAAAAAATACTTATTTAAACTTTGATATCCAGAAGGAAAAACAGAGATCGTCCGGTTTAGAAGCTCGTTAATTTATTAATCTATACAGAACTGATATATAATAATTAGCGATTCGCGGGTTTTTATTATCATTTAAGAAATGGATCACGATTCCCCATTACCACTATCATCACCATCTTCGTAATCGGTCGCGCTCAACTGCTCATCCTCATCATCATCCAACTCGTACTCGTCATCGTAGAAGTCCGTCATATCTAGTTGTTGTTCGGCCGGCCTCGCTCGAGTCTTTATGCAATAATCCTCCAGAGTTACAGGCACGACAATACCTTCCTTTTCGGCTTCCATCTTGGCAGCTTGAGCTTGTTTCCTAAACAAAAAAACATAAACGAGATATATATTGAGAAAATACCTACCTTGGTTGTGACCAATCTTCCGCCTATCAAATGAAAAATTAAATATATTTTTAAAATATATCTAAAATTTCCTTGAGAATTTCTTGTTTTTTAAATATCTTTTTGCGGCTTGCTAGAAGATATAGAATTTTCTAACAAATATTTTATTCGTAGATATCAAAGTTTTAGAGAGCAATTAATCGACTTTAGCGTGAAATCCAATGTAATAATTATTATTTATAGTATAAATGTTATTTCTAAATTATTATTATTTCTAAACAATATCTTCTTAATAACAAATAAATTAATATAATTGTTAAAAAAAACAGTTTACAGTTTTCATTTTCGTATATAATTAGAAGAAGAATTAGTTTTCCCAGATAAGTTTACATAGTCGCTCTAGCGTTAAAATATATATATTTACGTTGTACCGACATTCTCGTTTCCGCAGTTATCTGTTTCGCACAGTTGTCATAGTTTTTAGCACGCTATGGATCCGGTAGCGGTACAATTCCAACGAAAATGCGCAAAGTTTCTTGCAATCGCGTGATGATGTCACGCAACGGCATTATTAAGGATATCTTACCTTATAATATTTTCATATTCTTTGTCTCTTCCTTTGGAATCGCGCCAACGTCTATACATTACGGATGCGTCAACGTTGGCTGGACTATACGTGTTGGGCTCGTTCAGCAACGAGATCACTGACAGCAAGATAGTCCTGAGATGAGAGACACAATCGATTAATAATTCTAACAGAAATTTCTTTCGATGTGTTTCTCCAAATGTTCAATTTTGAGAATTATTGTTAAATCACAGACAATTTCCACTTGTTCCTTTTTTTTCGGACCTTGCAGCACTGTGCACCCACCTGACGTTTTGAGTCGGATTCCACCTCTCACAAGGCAACTCACCGCTCTGTGGATCATCTACGGGTGGATGCAGAATTGATATGCACAGATCACCGTTCTATACAAAGAAAGAAATAAGCCTTTTATACTAATTCTCCTAACATTTAATTCTTCACCTTCTTATTCGATTAATATAATAAGATTGTTCTTTGTCGTTGCATTGGACTGCATTAAAATTTTTTACCTTCGCTTTCACCAAACTTCAAATATGTATATTTCGTTTTAAGTGTAAACAATAAGTGCTAATAAGTGTACATTAGTAATCACAAAGAACAGACCTTATATCACTTTGTTTTGCGCAATGAAATTTACGTATGTTATTTTCGGAAGTATACGCAAATTGTATTTTTGTATTTATTCGCTTACATAAATGCTGAATAATTTATCGTTAAAAGACTAAGATGAGCCCAAAGATGCTCGCGTCAACTTAAAAAGATAGTCCATATATACATTTTTATATGCCATTTTTAAATATATTTATTGTTATTTAAACAAAAAGAGCCCGTGAATGTGTAAGAATTTGTGTATGCGGCGTTCGCGTTCATTCTGTTGTCCTTTCGCCAAACACACAGCGACCTCGGTGCTTCTGGTTCCGCGTTTCTCGTCCCTGAGAAGACATCGTTGCTCGAAGGACGAGACCTCCGGATGTACCTTTACGATACGTGAAAAGAAGTCGCCGAGGTCACCGTCATTCTATACCATATTCGGAGAAGAGATATGACTTTTTTTAAACCAAAATTATACGTTATCGGAGTCGAACAAAACTATCAATATACGAGAAGTCTAGTAAGGCTACGTATAGCAAGTAAAAAAAAAACATAGGTCTTGGGGGCCGTCCTACAAACGCGTGTCAAGCATTATGAAAATCGTAGAAAACTCGCTGCAGACGTTTTCTCACAAGAATCGCTTCTATCTTTCGTCTCTCCTGTGAAGACGTTCGGCAAGTAGGACAAGGCGCACCGTGGTTTCACCGTAGCTCGAACACCTCGTAATAAGCCACGAAGGCGAAGGCGAGCTTCTCGCGAGTAAACGCCCGGCACTTGACACGACCGCTCCGACGGTGATAGCATCGCTGTATCTGTGCATGCATTTGTATAAGCCGACGAGTACACGACGCAGAATCGCGCAAAGTGTTACCGGTGGAAGTGATTGGCACTTGAGATCTATATATCGAGAGCTACACGCAAACAAAATGCAAAGAAAAAGCGTGGAAAAAAAACAATGAAATTGACTCTAGACTAGAAATAGCAGGTATTTTCAGTGGCTTATTACAAAAGCACTCTGCATATATTTTATATACACGAAGCTAAATAAAACAATGCCGCTGCCTCTTATTCTTTACGTATGTAAAATGTCTACCGTATTTACTGCACACATTACTGGATTTGCGTGCCGACGAAAAAGAAAGAAAGGGAAGATTCGAGTAACGTACAAGATACACACGCGTACGAATAATATGAATTTCACGACGGGGAAAGTTGGGCTTGAGAAGAGCGAACCGTATACGTGTTAAGCCATGCGGTATATATCGAGTAAACCTTCTACGACGGTCTGCTTCGATTGCGAAAGACCTCTACATATTGAAGTAAGTGCCGTTTTCTCGAGAATTTGCGCAATGCGCAGATTATCATCGAAATAAAATTTCACGCGGTGAAGAAAAAGCGAGATAAGTCGACTCTTCGCGTATGATTAATCTCCTTTGTATAACCGAGAGTTACTACTTTTACGGTCTACCTCGCTGGATATAGAGATCGTTGATTTTCACTTTACAGTTAGTGGCTTCGCTATGATCACGCGTTATGGAAAAAAATAAAGACGACGTATACAGAGTAACAAGATTTTGCTATATATTTGGAATTTAAATGTACTGGAATACAAATAAAATGGACATTTAGCGTTAGATGTATGATAGAAAAGAGAAATACCGTATTTGTAAAAAATACAATATACATAATTACGGTTACATAAAGATAAGTTGTTCGGCTTATCAATCGATTAGCAAACAGGTCAACTATTTTGGATATTCGAATTGAGATAGGAAGTAAACGACGATTTAAAATACCGGATTTAAAATATTTAATTTTATATTCGTATTCGTGTTTCTCCATACTACACACACACATACACGGAGAAAATTTTATATTTAAAATTATTATAATGTGGTAGTAGCTGCGGACGACTATCATGTAAATTATAAGTTTCAATGCTGTAGTTATTTTTTTAAAAACAATAATGCAACGTAATTTTTACACTTTTTCATAGTAAAAATTTTTTATTACAAAATCAAAACTTGTTGAATAAAAGTTAGTATTGTAAAGATAAGTAAAAAATATATACCTAGCAAATTTTGTTTGCGTACCATAGTAAAAATTTAGTTTTCATGTTAGAATACGGCTTAAACACTGGTTTAACAAAATAATTACTTTATTTATGTGACAAAAATTAGTATTACCATAGTAAAAATGATGTCGGAATCATGTTGTGACGGTCCATCGGAAATACAAGACATAGTAAAGTGTAATTTAAAATTGTATTAAAACTTAATATAAAATTTTCTCCGTGTAAACTATGTTATTTTACAGTTAATTTCATACTATACTCTACAAACGTGTCCAGTTTGCAAGCAAGAGAGTAACTGTGAGAGTAACTAGTCTACACAATTCACAAACTTTAATATCCTCTCTTCGACAGCCCAGACCTTTAAAAAAAAAAAAAAGTATTCGTGTTTGCCTCGTTACTCATAACACGTTCTCGTCGTTACCATCCCTATCAACGACGGGCGAGTGGACATGGATGTCCACGCGGGCTTTCGACGGTCATTGACTTCGCTTCGCTAGCCGCCGAAGGGTCATATACGACGAACGCAGCGAGCAAGAGATGCGGCGACCGAGGTCGATAAGCGGTGTGGGAATGCGATACTTTTGTACAAACGCAAACGATACCACCGCAATATGTAAGAAGAACGCGGAAATGCATTCCCAATCCCCGCTGAATACTTCCATCTCAAACGATACGGTCCGAATGATACGGTCCGCGCGAAATATTCTACTAATCTTAATATTTTATATACCTGTACTTGCTGTACTATTGCTCGCGCGCACCAGAGCAAGTTAGCTACGTGTGATACTTCCATAAGAACGCGGGTGTGTGTGATCTCGAAAAGTTATTTTAATAAACCTCATTTTAATCGATGTTTTATTTCGCGCGGACGATGATGTTATAACGAACGAATGCGAGAGCGAAGTTTAAATGCAGTACTTTGGCGTAACAGACAGGAAACGGTCGTGCTTTCGACCTTTTAAAGTGGCAAACAACACGACGATCAGTCCTCATAAAAACGTCGCGTATTATCAGCAGTGTGCCAACTTGTCTCGTCGGCTGAACTCGTTTTCCCGCTAATCGTCGCGCAAATTCGCAATGTCGACGGATACGGCGGAAGAACAGGAATCTCAGAGTTTTACAAACGTCGAACGTAACGACGACGTGTGGCTTGCGATAAATATAGTATGACCGGACACGTTCCAAGAATGTGGTGGCGGTGATACGTCAATATGAATGCAACCTCTAGCGAGAACTACTACGTAACGTGCAATTTTTTCGAGTTGGCCGTTTTTACTTTCTGTGTGTGTGTGTTTTTTTTCTCCCCCTTTCCCATCCGTTCGCCCGTTGCGTCTCGATGGTAACGAAGGCCCGGGGTTTGGACGGCCCGGGTGGTTTCACAAGCGCTGAAAGTGACGATGTAAAAGCTGATGGTTGTAAAAGCTATGGCGGCGGAGGGTGGAAGATAAAGAGAGGCGGTGAGAGCGCGGCGAGAGCAGGGTGAGAGAGGGGGATGGATGAACGGAAAAGGGACGCAAGGGAGGATACGCACGTACACACGTATGAGAGGAAAGGGTCGAAACGGGCAGAGAGAGCGTACCTACGCGGGGGATCGATAATTCTCGTATATATTCACTCACCTCATATACATTCGGATGCCAAACTTTTGTCATGAAACGAATGCTCGGTGGACTGTACGGATAATCCGGTGGGAATTTCATGTGTGCCTGTAACATAACGAATTAAGCCTCGTCAAAGTATATTCTCGACATTCGACTCGGCTTCGGGTCGCCGAGACGCCCACGCGTAGTCTACGCTTACGTATCTATATGTATATCGAGGTGGATTGAAAACCGTTATAATTTCAGCGAGTTCAATATCCAACGCTACGCACGTGCGGAAAAATGTGCGTTGCGCCAGTAAGACCGTCGCGTCGCGTCGGTTCTATTCTCACGATCAACGTGGGAAATTTTCCCGCGTGCGTACACCACCAAAATTAGTCAACCCACCGAAGTTGTACCGGTTTTAGTACTTGTTTACGCGAGCCCTCGAAAAATTATCGCAAACTTTTTGCTGTTAAGCTCATGCCTGATCCAATTTCACACATAAACTTTCTGATCCGTTATTTATAACGATGTACAAAGTTGGAAATTGGCTAATGGCTACAATAACTTATTTCTTACATTATGCAAAAAAAAAATTGTTATTCAAATTGATAAAAAGAAAAATTAACGCTCTAGAAATTAATCACTCTAGACGATCTGTAAATAAACACATCGGAGTTCTCCGATGCTACAAAAGTGGAGCAACATGGCCGTTTAGAACGTAGCCGAGAGGTAACGAGACAAGATGTAAAATCGGAGCGCAGGCTTCGACATCGATAAGATTCGACATTTCGATCGGGTTCGGAATCTCCAAGGGAATTTGCGACGATATCGATTTCTATTCCAAAGCGCGAAAGGGGTGTCTGGTTGTTCGATGCAGGCTTCGTCGTCGGGGACGCTATATTGATCGCGACCTGGTCATGGCCCAAATATCCACCTCGTCCTCCGGGATAACCGCGTTCTAGAATTAACCTACTTTCTACCGACTACACGCTTACAGTGTCACGAAAATTCTACTCGGACTGATTCACGTTGCTCCACGTGTACTCGCAAATTGTCTCGTTGTTAACTATTTTTGTTACAGCCAATTTTCCGAAATTGCTTATTCAACTACAACGGAACTGCTGGCTCATGGTTGAAAAGGTTCCATCTTCTTAACGTGACAATTAATAATGCACGAAAAGAATAATCTGCTAAGGTGTCTAAAAATTTAGACAAATGTAAAAATAATTTTATTGGACCATCAAAATAATTACATAGGAATCTCAAGCATGATGAGCAATGCTACAAAGAGTCTAACAATCATTTTAAGCGTTCTACATGATCCAACAAAATTATCTTCAGATCTGTAACCAGCTAAATTTTTAAATACTTTAACAAAACTATCCTTTCCGTATACATGTTCAATTTTTACTATTAATTTTTTTTTATAAAAAATGAAATTTTTCTGTAATTCTTATTTACTGATAATCGACGTCCATCGGAATAAATAAATACAGGCATGTATCAAGTTTTCCAATGTGGTACCGCAATATTGATTGCAATTATCAGCGTGCAATCTTATATGCCATTGTCAGGAAATATTCCGTGAATTATGTCTCTAATACAAACTTTCTATTTCTACAGTAAAATCCTACTAGAATTTTTATACGTCATAACAGTTATTTGTCTCAAAAACCGCTTTTGCAGAAGAGAGAGATTATAAATCGTGTGGATTTGTGCAGATTGCTCCGGAATGGAACTATCACCTCGACGTCTTTCGTCGCAACTCCACCGTATGACCTACAAATTTTCGCGACCTACTTCGACAATAAGCAACTGTGGTCATCGTAACGCGACGTTGTGTAACGTGAGCTAGGCGATAACTTTTAAAACTATCGAATCGTGTCATGCCTGACGACAAATCAATTCGATCAGGCATTTTTCTAAATGAGACTGTCGTTTGGTCTTAGCTTAAAAATGAAATGAGAGAGACGAGGCAATAATAATATTTTATTCGAAATCTAATTATAATTATCCGATTTCAATCAATCGCTCTTTTGTCAACATTTTTATGTATTAGAGAAACTATGATATAAATTCTTTCGATAATTTATAAATTTCACAGATACAATTATGTACGTTTCTATACGGATAAAGTCTGTAATTTGTAACTTGTAAAAGTTTACCGTATTTTCTTTTGTAATAATCAAGTTTTTTCGCGTAATAATTCACGAGAACGAGAAGAAAGAAGAAGATAAAAATAACTTTTAACTTTTTCAACGTGCGTAAGATATAACAAATATTTATCCTTTTAGAATCGTGGATTCGAATAAATCAACAAGCACAACTTCTTTCTAAAGATTCGCGGTATACTGACTATCGATTCCAAGCTGTACTATCGCGAAAAGTTGTGGCACTCGCGAAACGGGATGCTCGCCATCTCTTCACGAGGTGAAAGGATAAAGTCTGATCGAGACGGACTTGGTGGAAAATGAAATGGCGAAGTTGCTGCGTCGAAAATCGTGAGCTCGTCAGATAGCGGATCGATTTTTCGTGCACCGACGACGAACCGGCGCACGATCATCTAAGCGGAATGAGATTAGGTGAAAGTTGGTCGGCCGTGCCGATCGGTAAAGGCCTGGCTGCTTGCACTAGGAATAGAATCGAGACAATGCTCGATGGCATTTTATGTAACTTGGCAACCGTATCGGCTACCTTTTACCGAGCCGTGCATAAATTTTGATCAGGGGACAGGGGAGGCTCTCGATAAGTAGAACGTAATCTTGCGAGAAGATCGCCCAGGATCGTCGTTACGACCGAAAAGTACTATACGAGACCCGATGTCTCCGTCATGTGCTATTAAAATGCAAGAGAGAGAGAGAGAGAGAGAGAGAGACATTGATATTTAGGTATCGCGTGCCAACATACGCACATTTCGAATACACAATCATAAATCCAAGTCAGATTGAAATTTTCCGCTTCGTTTTAAAAGGCAGTGATCATTAAAAATGAATGAAGGAGGCGTGATCCGATCAGATTATGTGCATACGCAATTCTTTCAGCGTTCCGTTGAACGTATCATCGATACGTATTACGACGCAATGCTCTTTCGCGACTTTGATAAGCCTCGTTATATTCCGTTATAGTTACGTTGCTACCTTTTTAGCATTCTGCGAAATGCAATTTATCTCAAGCTAAATAAGGCTTGTATAAATTTGCATTATGTGAAACTTATTGATCTATAAAGCTAAAACCCGAAACAATTAAATTTATCAGCCGTTCGATCACGAAAATATTCGTAACGGAAAAAATTGATTTCAAACTAACCAGAAAAAGTCCATAAATAATAAAGGCGAGAAACTTCGTATCCCTCTAAAACAATGAAACGATAGTACATAAAGTTATTCATTCACGAAGATACCTCAAACGCAGCGTAAGATGAAAGCGATTGTTTACCTGAGCACGGCGCAACGCGAGCATTCACCGATTAAGGTCTAACACGATTACGGTAAAATGGATAATAGATTAATCCAGTGCTTCGAGCGGAGCAGGGTGGACGACGCAGTCTTTCGAAATAACCACGAAGAGGGATTTACATGTACATCGTGTACACGGCTTGCAAGAAACGCCGCGCTCGTTATTGTCGGTTACGTTGTGGGAAGATACGTTGCGCGTTACGTGAATAGGCGTTCACTCGTTCACGACGCGACGAGGCAGAGAGTGGTTTAGAAAGCGGACGGGACATGCAAAAACTTGGTAGCCGCGACGTAGCAATGACAGAACTCATTTTACAGTCTGGCGTTTAACCTGGCTGAGCATTAAAGCCCCTTTTGCCTCCTCCTCGCTGCAATCGCGCTGCTTCGTGACGTCAGAAGTGAAAAATCATTTCGATCTTTTTCTCGTGCATGCATTCATATTTCACACATTTTTCACCGTCATTTCACGTAACATCTTTAAACGTGACTTTAAGAGAAAAGACAGAACATGTCGATATATATTGCAAATCTAACAAAAGAGCCAAATTATTATCTGATTAACTGTGATTCTGGTTATTATCTTTCCTATCTTTAATGCAAGAATAATCAATCTTCGGCAACTAAGAAAAGGGAATAGATGTCTAAGCTAGCATTGTCGCGTCAATCGGTATCATCAAGGTAGTCTCAATGACTCGCGTGCGATTGTCAGAATTCACTTGGCAGGAAAATGCTTTAGTTTCCGAGATAAACATTGGCTCAAGGATAGGAAACAAGGTGCTCGAGCTGTATGCGGCGAAGCGAAATCCGCATTGTCACACGTGCAAACATTTGGCGACGATAAAACACATCATTCGAATCGTTTCATTATCGAGTTAATTATAGACGTCGATTGACAGAACACTGTTGTTTCCTCGTCTTACAAATTTGGATGTCCACAATGTGACAATATCATCTAAATTTATTTTGAAAAATATTTGTTTTTTAAGACCAAACAGCAAATAAATAACTCATTGTTAGAGTAGACCACAAAATGTAAATATCTGATTTATGAAAATAGAATGCAAATTATAAGCCACAGTGTTTTCAGAAACGCAGTCTAGACGTAAACAATCTACGCATTTAGACTGCCGTTTTTAATTAAAGAAAATAATTTTTTTTTTTAATTAGGTACAAACATATAAATGTATTTCCTTGACTCCAAGAATAAATCACAAACTAATGATAAGTAGTCTTGTG
The DNA here is from genome assembly GCF_001594075.2 of Trachymyrmex cornetzi. NCBI lineage: Eukaryota > Metazoa > Arthropoda > Insecta > Hymenoptera > Formicidae > Trachymyrmex > Trachymyrmex cornetzi. Next base: position 257,362 of record NW_017300299.1, read on the forward strand.
AGCCACAGCAGTCGAAATATTAATAATTATTAACGAATTACATCGTTTGCAAAGGATGAATAATACAAACAGTTCAGCTGTGCAAACGTTAATAATTTTTTAATTCAATATTCAACCGCAGTAATCTTTGCGATTACATCTATCGATCATACGTTAAATTTACAATAAACTTTCTACCTTTTTCAATATCAGATATTTTCAGTATTAGCGAAATGGAATAGATACAACATGTGTTGCAAATGCATGTTGGCGATATCACACGGCGATAAGTATTCCACAACACACTACCAAGAATAGAATCCGTACTTGTATACGTATGGATTTACTGGCAAACCGAAACGATAGTAGTCAATAACGTCGAGTTACACTGTGCGCCAAGTTAAGGTATCGTACGCGTTATTCGTGTTTTATCGTAAAAAGTGGAATAATATATGTATATGTATCAAGTCGCCATGCGACATATTTAAAAGGCACAGCTCGTACAAAGAGCCTTTGTTTATTTGACGATAACGCGGATAAGGAGGACCGTTTTAGAGGTGAACGAAATCTCCTCCGTGGAGTACCGATTAAACTCGGCCTCGGAGACGGAGTGGGAAACGGGACGCGACGTAGACAAGCGCAGGCAAGCGCAGACAAGCGCGACATAACCAAGAAGGGACCGACGAGGTGCGTATAAACTAGTATAAACGCGGAGCCAACACCATCGATATCGGCGTTGCTCGGCACGACTCGCGTAAATACACACGCGCGCACCTATGCACACCGTAAACAGCACACAGAGGGGTACAGCGGGGTACCTTGAAATATCCGCCCTGGTAGAGAGTGTCGGGCGGACCGAAGATCGCGACTTCCCACTCGAACATGTTGTCCTCGTTGACCAGCTTGACGCGGAAGCCTTCGACGGGCTCCTCCTGTAAGCTCTTGTACTCCAGGGCGAGCGCCCGTAACGCGCTGCTCGTCGGCTGTGCCATGTCTTCACTCTACGCGCCTCTTTCTCTCTTTGCTTTCTCTCTCTCTCTCTCTCTCTCTCTCTCTCTCTCTCTCTATGCCTCTCTCTCTCCGTCGATGTATCACAATATAGCTATCACTGCGAGCGGGCGAGAACGTCCCGATCCTGTCGCATTCGGTAGGTAGCCACGGTCTCCCACGCGTAAAACCTACGGCCAAGGTCCCGCGGGATCAATCGGGAAAACACCCGAATTGAAAGAGGGATATCCGAACGTGAGCGCGATGCAAGTCCGATTACGGCACACGCGAATCGCGATTGTCGCGAACGCGTCCGCACGACTCCGTCGCACGCAGAATCGCCCGGAAACGCGCACGCAGTCCTTCTCACGCGCGCGTACGGCAAACCACGGCGAACAAAGGTGCGCGAGAGCCCGTTGCCGTGCGACGACGAAAGTTGCGCGAGAGAAAGATGCCCCTCCAAGTCAACAGTATTCCCGACAACGGCAACAACGGTGACGACGAAGACAACGACAACGACGACGACGACGACGATGACGATGACGGCAACGACGACGGACGCACACGCACGTCTATCCGCCGCGAAAGTCTAACAAAACAGCTGACGTACTCCCTTGCGTCAGCGATCTGACAGTCGCGCACGCGCGATCATCCGCTCTCCTCGACTCCCCTCGGCTGGATTCCCTCGATTTAAAAACCACCTTCGGGCTTCGGGGGAGCGTGATTAAGATTTCTCGGAAAGCAAGCGCGAGACGTGCTCCGTTCGGAACGACAATTACTTGCGCGGTGCGCGAACAAATCTACAAAATTAAATTTAATTTAAAAATCGAAATTACTTGGATTGAAAGGTCGTGAAAGAGATAATAAATAATATCCCGCTTTTTCCCTTTGGATACTTGTTAAAAAACTTAAGTATCCAATCGAGATGTAAACCTGGTATCAAGAAGCGTTGGACCCGTTATTCTCATTCGATCCTTCTTAGAATTCCAAGAGATCGTACGGACCTGTTTTTTTGTTCAGAAACTGTATTAATTTTATTTAATTAAAAACGGCGAAGGAAAAAGAACTAACTTAAAACGGCAGAATTGATCGAGAAGTTCTATCATCGACGACGCGTTTTCATTACGTTACACGCAACCGCTTCGAGAACCTTTCTCGATAATATTAGAACGTTCACCTCACAGATCATATCGTGTATGGTGAACGGAGAGTTTCCATCGAGTGAGTATACCGAGGAGTGTTCTGAAAGATGACTGGCCAGATGGTGACTGGGGAGACCAGTCGACGTGCACGTGGAGAACGCAGCCACTCGCGAGGGACTAATCGGATTGATCGACCCGAATGTGTACACCAATCACACGCGATCTGTTCTTCAACGCTGCGCTGTCACAGTATATAAGTAAGAACAATAGATACTATTTTTAACTGAGTTTTAATTAGCTCAGTTAAAAATAGTGGCGACCGTTCTGCACAATTCTGCACAATTTTCAATATGGCGCGCCAATCAGTTTCCCTGTTCCCTAAAATTATTCGCTCTTATTGGTGCCACGCACAATTTTCAACATGGCCGAGTAGGACATAAAGATCAAATGTGCCGACACAGAGTGTGGGTCCGCGCACAAAGATGGTCGCAACTGAGTCGTAGTCGTAAGTCGTTGTCGTAGGTCAACGCACAAGGATTTTACGTATGTCGTTTACGTATATCCTATTGTGTAGTATAAGAAAGGAACGATGGAAATCTCTTTTTGTTGAAAAACTTCTCTTTATTCAGCCTCTTGTTAACACACACCGTACATCCTACTACTCAGCCCCAAGCTACTCTCTCTTCCACTTTTCCTCTCCGGCTACACTCCTGCTACACTCACGCCCGCTCTCGCAGTGCCACCAACCTCCACTGCTACATTCGGCCAATTCTGACCGTCTGTCGTCCCGACCAGATAACGGAACAACACTCTCGAATTTATGTTTTACATAACTGGGTGAGAGTTTGAGCGGGACTTAGTATAAAAACAAAACAAGCGATTGCACAACTATTTACTTATGATAATTATGGATTAACATTAGTTATTAGCTAAATTATACATCGATCTCTTTAACCAAGCGGCGTTCCCCTTATTGCTGACGCCATGGTCGTAAGTTAGAGGCCTGCCAGACCCCTCGGTAAGGGCAGAGGGTGTTCTGAAACCCATCCACATCGGTCACTACGTACCTGTCGTTGCCTAGTTTCTTTGCGATCTTGTACGTTCCCTTAAATACCGGTACGAGTTTTCGTGCGGCTCCCGGCGTGTTATCAAAATTCTTAATGGAAACCAAATCGCCTACTGAATAATCGTATGCCGTTTTACGCTTGCTATCCGCATATTCTTTGTTATATTTCTGTGATCTTAAAATCCGGTCAGACGCGTTCGTTCTTATTTCATCTAAATCGCAACGTTCTTGCTCTATCTCATTCCGCAAATGCTCTCCTAAATTATCCACCGATCTGTCTCGTTGTTTCACTCCGAATAACAGTCGACTGGGTGTTTCGCCCGTTATTCTACTTACCGAGTTGTTCAACGCATATTCGACATCGGGTATGATTTTATACCAATAATTACCTGTCGCGTCATCTGACAACTTAGCCAGCATCGGAGTCAGAGTCCGGTTGATTCTCTCGACCTGGCCGTTGGCCTGCGGAGACCCTGTGGCTATCTTAACGTGTTTTATCCCTTGATACTTTAAGAAATTCTCGAATTCAGTACTCGTAAAGCAACTACCTCTATCCGTAACTATTGTCTCCGGTCGTGAGTAATGTTCGAAGTACTGTCGCAAACAGTTGATCGTTTCTTTGCTAGAGGTTATTTTGACTGCGTAAAGTTTGACGAACTTCGTAAAAGAGTCCACCGTAACCAGGAGGCTTGAGTGGCCGTTTCTTGTCAATTGGTCCTAAATGATTAACGTGCAGAGTGCCGAAGGGGAGGTCCCCTTTAGGTATCGAATGAATCAATCCCTCGGCTCTTCCACTAACTGGGGAGAACGTGATACACTTTAGGCAATTCTTAATATGACAATTTACCTTTTCACGGAGCTTCGGGAAATAACTCCCGAGGATTGCCTGAGTCGTTTTCTCAATCCCTAAATGGCCTAGTTCGTCGTGGTATTTATACAGGACATTTCTTTCCATTTGTTGTGGTACGTAAAATAATAATTTATTATCATACTTGCGATAAACTAGCCCGTTTCTTAATTCATAAAATTGGCTTTCCGCTCGCTCCAATTGATCCCGGATTTTCAAGATTTCCGAGTCTTGTCCCTGACATACAGTTATACTCCATTCCATGGGGTCTTCTTCCACTACGCAAATAGTCCGGCTAAGGGCGTCTACATGACGCATGCGCGTACCCGCCCGATACTCTAGTTCATAATCGAAATCTAACAACGCGATTGCCCACCGCTCGACTCTACGATTGACGTCCCGTTTCTTCAAGGTCATTGTGACTGCGCTACAATCCGTCAAGATCTTAAACTTTAATCCTTGAAGGTAAATCCTGAATCGTTCCAGGGCGTAGATTATAGCTAGTGTCTCAAGTTCGAAGCTATGCAACTTTGCTTCTTTATCGGTCGTTCGCCTGGAAAAATAAAATACCAGGTGCATTTTCCCGTCCGATTTTCTCTGCATGAGAATCGCCCCATAACCTACCGAACTGGCATCACAGTGCAACTCTGTTAAGTCGTTCGGGTTGTAAATTGCTAAAATTGGAGCTTCCGTAAGTCTAGATTTTAATGTTATAAATGCCTCGTACTCTAACTTCCCGAACCTGAACGTCGCGTTAGCTTTTGTTAAATCATACAGAGGTTTGGCGATAGCCGCGAAATGCTCAATAAATTTCCGGAAATACGAACAGAGTCCAATGAAGCTGCGTACGTCTCGTGTGTTCTTTGGGATAGGGAATTTTTCAATAGCTTCCACTCCCCGTCGCGTTGGCCTCACCCCTTGTCCCGAGATCATGTATCCGAGATACTCTATTTCTGTCTGCAAGAAATAACATTTGTCGATGCGTAACTCTAAATGGTTTTCCGACAGGGTCTTAAACACGCGCTTTAAAATCTCCAGGTGGTGCTCTAGCGTCTCGGTCGCTACCAAGATGTCGTCCATGTAGATCGCCATATCGCCCGCCCTGGTAAATTCGGTTAACGCGAGATTTATATAGCGTTGGAATGCCGCTGGTGCAGTACGGAGTCCGAAAGGCATCCTCAGCCACTCATATTGGCCTAATGGAGTCACAAACGATGTATATTTGATTGACTCTTCCGCCATCCGTACATGGTGGAATCCGTCCCTTAAATCTAATAATGAAAAATATTTCTTGTTTGCCGCAATTGTTAATTGGTCCTCGATGAGAGGCATCGGGTAATTGTCCCTAGCGGTAACCTTATTAAGGGCCCGATAGTCAACACACAAGCGTAGCATTCCGTTCTTTTTTTCCGTGAGTACAATAGGGGATGCGAACTCCGAGTCGCTGTCCCGTATATACCCCTTTTCCAAGAGACCGTCTAGTATTACTCTAATATTCTGCTGCCTGTCACACGAGAGTTTACGTAGTGTACTGTGAAATGGTTCCGTCTGCGTTAGCCATAACCTCAACTCCGACCTTGTTTTAGGCTCTATCGGTTTGGGAGCGTCTGCGTAAAATTCCCGAAACATTTGTTTTAATTCTCTTTTAGCATCGTAGGGCACCGTCGGATTTATTTGTAAGTCATCCGCCCGGCTATCTTTGTTTTCGATGATGAGAATATTCGCGAATTCCTGTTTGACAACGTCAGCCGTGGGGACTATTAATTGAAACCCGAATTTTCGCAAAATATCCCTGCCTATTAATGCTGGTGTCAACGTCGTATTCTCGGGTGCTACGTACATGCGGAGTTTCTCTCTAACATCGTTGTCTATTGTCACCGTCGCGTAAACCTTACCTAAGAAAGTTAACATTACACCCTTGCATCCGAAATAATCGCGATCCGACGCATCTAATGGAACAATAGCCCGTTTGTCAACAAAACGTTCTTTCATAAAGCTAATGGGGCTACTCGTGTCCAGGAGCGTATCTAAGCATAATACTCGCCGTACACTAGAGTCCTCTAGTTCGTAAGTAACTGTCTTTCTGTGTTCAACACTGCCCTCCTCCTCCGGATCCTCGTAGACGTTGGAAACCTGCGGATCTTCCTCTCCTTCCTTCGAGCTCTTACTCGGACAGCTTGCCGCCATGTGTCCGAATTCGCCACAGACATAACAGAAGCCTCGTTCCCTCCGGGGTTTCTGACAGTCTTTCGCTACGTGTCCCGGCTGATTGCAGTTGTAACACTTGATTTGTTTTTCGCTCTTCTCTTCTTTGATCACCTTCGGCTTCTGTGGCTTAGTTTCAGTACTTGTTTTCGTACTCGGATTCTCGGCCGTTTTCTCAGCTCCTTGAGATGCGTTCTTCTTCGATCGATTCGAGAGGGAGATCTTCCGGAATCCGCTCAACAGGTCCTTCACCTCGTTGAAATTTTGCATTCGTGCTTGGTTTCGTAATGTTGAGTCTGGTATCCCGTCGATTAGAAAGTCCACCAGGTCGTCTTCCTGAATCGGCACTAGGTTGCCTAAAATAAGCTTCTCGTGGTAATAGTTGTGGAAGGACTCGTTCGTCTGCCACGTTCGTGCTTCGAATTTCTTGAGACGATCCACCCTGCTCGGCCGCTGGTCAAATCCGTCCTTCATTGCCGAGAGCAGTTCATCGAGTGTCATTTCGGTATGTTCCGATTTTGAGCGGAACCATCTTTCTGCTTTTCCTTTAAGTTTCGAGCTAATGACTATCTTCATAATTGCATCTTCTACCGCAAACAATCTTTTAACGAGTCGGACTTGCTTCTCCCACTCTTCGAAGTGGCGGTTATTTCCATCGAACTCGCCTAGCAAGTCTCCGATGCCCTTGACGTCAGCTCGTAATTGTGGCGTCGCTCGTGGTTCCGTCCGTTGCTGGAACTGTCCTCCTGATTCGCCCTCGTAATGTCCAATCGCTGGATTCCCTCTGGTCGCCAGTTCTAGTTCTCGTTGCATTAACGTTGCTTCTCGCTGTGCGAGATCCCGTTCTCTCTTTGCCAACTCGAGCTCTTGGCGCAGGAGTTCGTTTTTTTCTCGTTCGACTTCCAGCTGTTCGTCCTCTCGTTCATCACCGTCTCTGTAGCCGAGCCCGCTTTCGTCCATCCACGTTCCGTCTGGATCTGCTTCCATTAATCTCTTAATTATTTCGCTTTTCAGTCCGTACGACGGCACGTTGTATTTCTTCGCTATCTCCTTAAGTTCAGCTACCGTAAATCTATTTGCTTTCTCCATAATGATGGCGGTTCTCACTACACGCGCTCGAAAATAAACATAAAATAGGACTTAATTGTTCGTGACTATCGATTTCGTACTTATCGATCACGTAAGGTGTCTTTCCGCACTACACGGTCGCAGGCCCGAATTATCACCCGATAAGTAGTGTCCGTCTTACCGATTGTCGTTGGATATCGTCCGCGTCAGACGGCAGCGCCCTGTCTCGTAGCGTACGAAAGTTCTCGAATAACGCCTATACGCGTCCGGTCCAAGATGGCGGAAAATTTGCGTTCCCGGTCCTTTCGCGCACAAGATGGCTTGCTTCTCACTTCTGCCCGTAACCTAACGTAATGTTCTCATAAACCGGCCGATCCACTAACCCGTTGATCCGGCACACATAATTAGTCTCGTAATTCACATAAGTCCGTTTCCGATGTACGGTTCACATAAATTTAATGTCGGTGCGCGGCTCGTACGTTGCACACCGATCGATGCTCGACAGCTCGTCGCTGTACTTAACTCCGCCTTCTTAACGCGAGACTTTTCCTCGTTGTCCTTTCTGACCGAGTTCGCGGAGGCATCCCACTTCTGATTTGTAGTTTAAGAAAGGAACGATGGAAATCTGTTACGATAGCGAAAGGCAATAAAGGAGTTGGTCAAAATAAAATAAATTAATTCCCCTATAGAGGCTTGATGTCTGATAGATAATAACAGTATAATTATTGTATATCAAACATAGTTGTGAATACTAGTTCGTATTTCGGAATACAGTCTGAATGACACAATATTAACATATGAATGTCAATATGAAGGCTCTAATTTAGAGTGAAAGAATATCAAATCGCAATGTCAAGGTCAAATAAAGGATCATCAAATGTCATTAATTCAGTATAAGCGCTCAAACCCAAACTAAGTATGAGGAACACGTATATTCTCTTTAAAATTAATGCAAGGAAAGAACTTAAGTCGTTTATATGAAATTAAGATGGCAAAGTATACGAATAATAAGTATCGTATAGAATCGTAAAGATAATTAGTAATATAATAATAGTAAGGTTGCGTGTCATTACACAATACCAGTAATTTTAAGATAAACCATACAGATGAATAAGGCAATAATTATATAGGAATATTAAATGCACAACATAATATATGAATAATGAAACAGTCATGGATAATATAATAAGCGCAAAGTCATATAAATTACGCAAGAGAATAATATCCAGGTTATAAAGCACATATAAGTGATAATAATAATAATAATCATAAGAATAATATTAGACACACCATGTAATATGTACATAAGAAAGCAAACTTGAATAATTTACCAATAGAAGAGTAATATGACTTCTTAGTTGATTGCAATAAAAGGTTAACTCAGTAAAGCTCTAAGGGATTTAAAATTGAGACAGCTTCAAACTCAATCGACATGCCTTTAGAATTAACATCTAATAATAGTGTCGAGAATAGGAATGATAGATAATTAATAATCTGTAAGCCGTAATATTAATGTCTCAAGAATTGATGTAAAAGTAATGCAAAGGAAAGAGACTCAAATTGTCTCTTTCTGGAATGGAAATTCTATTCAATTGAGCGAGGCCTGTATTTTATGGCAAGTTCACAAATGAACGACTATCCAATTAATTTAATGGATACTTAGCTCGTAGGTGGCTGGACTATGCCGTAGATGCGTTCTCAGATGGCTGGAATATGCCGACGATAGTCTCTCAGACGGCTGGAATATGTCGACGATACTGTCTCCGATGGTTAGAATATGCCTATGATACCTTCTCAAACATGGCGGGAATATGCCAACGATAGTCTCTCCGACGGCTGGAATATGCCGACGATACTCTCTTCGATGGCTGG
>NW_017300299.1:266825-267541 GCF_001594075.2 Trachymyrmex cornetzi
GACGATACTCTCTTCGATGGCTGGAATATGCCAACGATAGTCTCTTCGACGGCTGGAATATGCCGACGATACTCTCTTCGATGGCTGGAATATGCCTCGGCTACTCTCTCAAATGGCTGAAATATGCCTCGTCCATATACAATGAACTATCTTGTCCATATACAATGAACAGAACTCCTTTGTCTCGAACCTGCCGGAAGAAGAAGGTCGAAAAGAGGGGGGCAATATGGCGTACCGGTAACCGAAACGCCACCACGCCGCGCTCGCAGCGCCTTTCAGGCGCCGATCGTAAATTCCCTATACACGCTCTAGAGCTCTCGCTAGCTCGAGCGCGGGAGCTCTGATTTAAGACTGCGAACTCGTAACAAAATCTCTTTTTGTTGAAAAACTTCTCTTTATTCAGCCTCTTGTTAACACACACCGTACATCCTACTACTCAGCCCCAAGCTACTCTCTCTTCCACTTTTCCTCTCCGGCTACACTCCTGCTACACTCACGCCCGCTCTCGCAGTGCCACCAACCTCCACTGCTACAATTGCGTCAGTTGAGGGCAGCGTTGCCAACCGTACGATCTTAATCGTACAAATACGATAATATAGATCTTTGTACGATGTACGATCCAAAGAGTGAGATCGTACGTAAAAGTACGATAATTTGGCAATTTTGATTAAATTTTAAGAGAACACTCTTCGATGATAACCGTCGACAATGTTTTA